>NC_135558.1:22072063-22204563 GCF_964340395.1 Glandiceps talaboti | reverse complement strand
CTGTTCCAATTTAGGAAATGGGATGACAACAAATTCAAAGATAGAGACATGGACGATAGGGAATATAACAAAGTCAAGATTTAGATTTAGATTTTGATGATGTTAAAGTTTAACCTGATTCCAACATTCACTATGAGTACTAGGTTCGAGAATATACTATGGATACGAGCTTAGGGAATGACTATTCTTAGAGAATATACTATGAATACTAGCTTAAAGAATATAATGACGATTCTTAGAGAACATACTATGAATACTCTTAGAGAATATACTATGACTATTCTTAGAGAATATAATATGAGTATTCTTAGAGAATGTACTATGAGTATTCTTAGAGAATATACTATGAGTACTAGATTAGAGAATATACCATGAATTGTTTTACAGAATATACTATGATATTCTTAGAGCATGAGTTATAGCTTAGGTGCTAATTTATTGAGTTGTAGCACAGAGAACACACTATGAGTTATAGCTTAGATGATAATTTATTGAGTTGTAGCACAGAGAACACACCATGAGTTATAGCTTAGATGATAATTTATTGAGTTGCAGCACAGAGAACACACTATGAGTTATAGCTTAGATGATAATTTATTGGGTTGTAGCATAGAGAACACACTATGAAGTATAGCTTAGATGATAATTTATTGAGTTGTAGCACAGAGAACACACCATGAGTTATAGCTTAGATGATTATCTATTGAGTTGTATCACAGAGAACACACTATGAGTTATAGCTTAGATGATAATTTATTGAGTTGGAGCATAGAGAACACACTATGAAGTATAGCTTAGATGATAATTTATTGAGTTGTATCACAGAGAACACACTATGAGTTGTAGCTTAGATGATAATTTATTGAGTTGGAGCATAGAGAACACACTATGAGTTATAGCTTATATGATAATTTATTGGGTTGTAGCATAGAGAACACACTATGAAGTATAGCTTAGATGATAATTTATTGAGTTGTATCACAGAGAACACACCATGAGTTATAGCTTAGATGATAATTTATTGAGTTGCAGCACAGAGAACACACTATGAGTTGTAGCTTAGATGATAATTTATTGAGTTGTAGTACAGAGAACACACTATGAGTTATAGCTTAGATGATAATTTATTGAGTTGGAGCATAGAGAACACACTATGAAGTATAGCTTAGATGATAATTTATTGAGTTGTATCACAGAGAACACACTATGAGTTGTAGCTTAGATGATAATTTATTGAGTTGGAGCATAGAGAACACACTATGAGTTATAGCTTATATGATAATTTATTGGGTTGTAGCATAGAGAACACACTATGAAGTATAGCTTAGATGATAATTTATTGAGTTGTATCACAGAGAACACACTATGAGTTGTAGCTTAGATGATAATTTATTGAGTTGGAGCATAGAGAACACACTATGAGTTATAGCTTATATGATAATTTATTGAGTTTTAGCACAGAGAACACACTATGAGTTGTAGCTTAGATGATAATTTATTGAGTTGGAGCATAGAGAACACACTATGAGTTATAGCTTAGATGCTAATTTATTGAGTTGCAGCATAGAGAACACTATGAGTTGTAGCTAAGATGATAATTTATTGAGTTGTAGCACAGAGAACACACTATGAGTTGTAGCTTAGACGATAATTTATTGAGTTGCAGCACAGAGAACACACCATGAGTTATAGCTTAGATGATAATTTATTGAGTTGTAGTACAGAGAACACACTATGAGTTGTAGCTTAGATGATAATTTATTGAGTTGTAGCACAGAGAACACACCATGAGTTATAGCTTAGATGATAATTTATTAAGTTGCAGCATAGAGAACACACTACGAGTTGTAGCTTAGATGATAATTTATTGAGTTGCAGCATAGAGAACACACTACGAGTTATAGCTTAGATGATAATTTATTGAGTTGCAGTACAGAGAACACACTATTGGTTATAGCTTAGACGATAATTTATTAAGTTGCAGCACAGAGAACACACTATGAGTTGTAGCTAAGATGATAATTTATTGAGTTGTAGCACAGAGAACACACCATGAGTTATAGCTTAGATGATAATTTATTAAGTTGCAGCACAGAGAACACACTATGAGTTATAGCTTAGATGATAATTTATTAGGTTGTAGCATAGAGAACACACTATGAAGTAAGGCTTAGATGGTAATTTATTGAGTTGTATCACAGAGAACACACTATGAGTTATAGCTTAGATGATAATTTATTGAGTTGCAGCATAGAGAACACACTATGAGTTATAGCTTAGATGATAATTTATTGAGTTGGAGCATAGAGAACACACTATGAGTTATAGCTTAGATGCTAATTTATTGAGTTGCAGCATAGAGAACACACTATGAGTTATAGCTTAGATGCTAATTTATTGAGTTGCAGCATAGAGAACACACTATGAGTTGTAGCTTAGACGATAATTTATTGAGTTGCAGCATAGAGAACACACTATGAGTTGTACCTTAGATGATAATTTATTGAGTTGGAGCATAGAGAACACACCATGAGTTGTAGCTTAGATGATAATTTATTGAGTTGCAGCACAGAGAACACACCATGAGTTATAGCTTAGACGATAATTTATTGAGTTGTAGTACAGAGAACACACTATGAGTTATAGCTTAGATGATAATTTATTGAGTTGCAGCACAGAGAACACACTATTGGTTATAGCTTAGATGCTAATTTATTGAGTTGCAGCATAGAGAACACACTATGAGTTGTAGCTTAGACGATAATTTATTGAGTTGCAGCATAGAGAACACACTATGAGTTGTAGCTTAGATGATAATTTATTGAGTTGGAGCATAGAGAACACACCATGAGTTGTAGCTTAGATGATAATTTATTGAGTTGCAGCACAGAGAACACACCATGAGTTATAGCTTAGACGATAATTTATTGAGTTGTAGTACAGAGAACACACTATGAGTTATAGCTTAGATGATAATTTATTGAGTTGCAGCACAGAGAACACACTATTGGTTATAGCTTAGATGCTAATTTATTGAGTTGCAGCATAGAGAACACACTATGAGTTATAGCTTAGATGATAATTTATTGAGTTGTAGCACAGAGAACACACTATGAGTTATAGCTTAGATGATAATATATTGGGTTGTAGCATAGAGAACACACTATTGGTTATAGCTTAGATGATAATTTATTGAGTTGCAGCACAGAGAACACACTATTGGTTATAGCTTAGACGATAATTTATTGAGTTGTAGTACAGAGAACACACTATGAGTTATAGCTTAGATGATAATTTATTGAGTTGCAGCATCGAGAATACACGATGAGTTATAGCTTATATGATAATTTATTGAGTTGTAGCACAGAGAACACACTATGAGTTATAGCTTAGATGATAATTTATTGGGTTGTAGCATAGAGAACACACTATGAGTTATAGCTTAGATGCTAATTTATTGAGTTGCAGCATAGAGAACACACTATGAGTTGTAGCTTAGACGATAATCTATTGAGTTGCAGCATAGAGAACACACTATTGGTTATAGCTTAGATGCTAATTGTTGAGTTGCAGCATAGAGAACACACTATGAGTTGTAGCTTAGATGATAATTTATTGAATTGTGGCACAGAGAACACACTATGAGTTATAGCTTAGATGATAATTTATTGTGTTGAAGCACAGAGAACACACTATGAGTTATAGCTTAGATGATAATTTATTGAGTTGGAGCATAGAGAACACACTATGAGTTATAGCTTAGATGATAATTTATTGAGTTGCAGCATAGAGAACACACTATGAGTTGTAGCTTAGACGATAATTTATTGAGTTGCAGCATAGAGAACACACTATGAGTTGTAGCTTAGATGATAATTTATTGAGTTGCAGCATCGAGAATACACGATGAGTTATAGCTTATATGCTAATTTATTGAGTTGGAGCATAGAGAACACACTATGAGTTGTAGCTTAGATGCTAATTTATTGAGTTGCAGCATAGAGAATACAGTGTGACTTAAAGCTTGACGATAATTTATTTAGTTGTAACATAGAGAACACACTATGAGTTGTAGCTAAGATGATAATTTATTGAGTTGCAGCATAGAAAACACACTATGAATTGTAGCTTAGATGCTAATTTATTGAGTTGCAGAACAGAGAACACACTATGAGTTATAGCTTAGATGATAATTTATTGAGTTGCAGCATAGAGAACACTATGAGTTGTAGCTAAGATGATAATTTATTGAGTTGCAGCACAGAGAACACACTATGAGTTGTAGCTAAGATGATAATTTATTGAGTTGCAGCACAGAGAACACACTATAAGTTGTAGCTTAGATGCTAATTTATTGAGTTGCAGCATAGAGAAGACACTATGAGTTGTAGCTTGGATGCTAATTTATTGAGTTGCAGCATAGAGAAGACACTATGAGTTGTAGCTTGGATGCTAATTTATTGAGTTGTAGCATAGCGAACACACTATGAGTTGTAGCTTAGATGATAATCTATTGGGTTGTAGCATAGCGAACACACTATGAGTTATAGCTTAGATGATAATTTATTGAGTTGCAGCATAGAGAACACACTACGAGTTGTAGCTTAGATGATAATTTATTGAGTTGCAGCACAGAGAACACACTATGAGTTATAGCTTAGATGATAATTTATTGAGTTGCAGCATAAAGAACACACTATGAGTTGTAGCTTAGACGATAATCTATTGAGTTGCAGCATAGAAAACACACTATTGGTTATAGCTTAGATGCTAATTTATTGAGTTGCAGCATAGAGAACACACTATGAGTTGTAGCGTAGATGATAATTTATTGAGTTGCAGCATAAAGAACACACTATGAGTTGTAGCTTAGATGATAATTTATTGAGTTGCAGCACAGAGAACACACTATGAGTTGTAGCTTATATGCTAATGTATTGAATTGTGGCACAGAGAACACACTATGAGTTATAGCTTAGATGATAATTTATTGAGTTGCAGCACAGAGAACACACTATGAGTTATAGCTTAGGTGATAATCTATTGGGTTGGAGCATAGAGAACACACTATGAGTTATAGCTTAGATGGTAATTTATTGAGTTGTATCACAGAGAACACACTATGAGTTATAGCTTAGATGATAATTTATTGAGTTGGAGCATAGAGAACACACTATGAGTTATAGCTTAGACGATAATTTATTGAGTTGCAGCATAGAGAACACACTATGAGTTATAGCTTAGATGATAATTTATTGAGTTGCAGCACAGAGAACACACTATTGGTTATAGCTTAGATGCTAATTTATTGAGTTGCAGCATAGAGAACACACTATGAGTTATAGCTTAGATGATAATTTATTGTGTTGCAGCACAGAGAACACACTATGAGTTATAGCTTAGATGCTAATTTATTGAGTTGCAGCATAGAGAACACACTATGAGTTATAGCTTAGATGCTAATTTATTGAGTTGCAGCATAGAGAACACACTATGAGTTGTAGCTTAGACGATAATTTATTGAGTTGCAGCATAGAGAACACACTATGAGTTATAGCTTAGATGATAATTTATTGAGTTGTAGCACAGAGAACACACCATGAGTTATAGCTTAGACGATAATTTATTGAGTTGTAGTACAGAGAACACACTATGAGTTATAGCTTAGATGATAATTTATTGAGTTGTATCACAGAGAACACACTATGAAGTATAGCTTAGATGATAATTTATTGAGTTGCAGCATAGAGAACACACTATGAGTTGTAGCTTAGATGATAATTTATTGAATTGTGGCACAGAGAACACACTATGAGTTATAGCTTAGATGATAATTTATTGTGTTGAAGCACAGAGAACACACTATGAGTTGTAGCTTAGATGATAATTTATTGAGTTGTAGTACAGAGAACACACTATGAGTTGTAGCTTAGATGATAATTTATTGTGTTGAAGCACAGAGAACACACTATGAGTTGTAGCTTAGATGATTATCTATTGAGTTGTATCACAGAGAACACACTATGAGTTGTAGCTTAGATGATAATTTATTGAGTTGTAGCACAGAGAACACACCATGAGTTGTAGCTTAGATGATTATCTATTGAGTTGGAGCATAGAGAACACTATGAGTTGTAGCTTGGATGATACTTTATTGAGTTGCAGCATAGAGAACACACCATGAGTTGTAGCTTAGATGATAATTTATTGAGTTGGAGCATAGAGAACACACTATGAGTTATAGCTTAGATGCTAATTTATTGAGTTGGAGCATAGAGAACACACTATGAGTTATAGCTTAGATGATAATTTATTGTGTTGCAGCACAGAGAACACACTATGAGTTGTAGCTTAGATGATTATCTATTGAGTTGCAGCATAGAGAACACACTATGAGTTGTAGCTTGGATGATACTTTATTGAGTTGCAGCATAGAGAACACACTATGAGTTGTAGCTTAGATGATAATTTATTGAGTTGCAGCATAGAGAACACACTATGAGTTGTAGCTTAGCAAACATGCTGGCTATGTTCACGTCTGCTTCTTTTTGAAAGGTTGACCCAAATATTTGTTTGCTGTGATAATGTCCTGGTAGTGAAGATGGTAGGTAAAAGTATGAATGTAGCTGATGCCAAGGTAATTATCAGGTTAGAGATATTTTCACAGAGTGGGAATATGGTAGGAGTGGATAAGAAGAATGGAAATTGTGTCTTTATTCAGTAAGTAAAGTGAATATTCAGTGGGAAGTAAAAACTATTTACAAAGGCAAAGAAAAAGAAGAACAAAAGTAAAAGAAAATAGAAAACATAGCAATATAAAGTCATGAATCACACACTCGCTACTCCCTGTGGGTTACTTTAAAATAATCACAGTGGTTGCTATGACAATACCATGACTGTGTTAGCAATTGAGAGAATCATCTACTCACAAACATGTTGTATATTTCTTTATTATAGTTCATTCGGTATTCAACAATCCTACGCCATATTACATGACAATCCTTACAAAAAACATAGACATCTCATTTTAGTTGTTAAGGAAGTCATTTTAAAAGTAATTTGAGATACAGTGGAATTTACAAAAGCGTCTTATCTTGTGACATTTTCAATTCATACAATTGACATTTTGTGTAATAACACAGTGACACTTAGCTATGTCTGTAAGCCATGTTACGTTGACATCACACTCTGTGTAATTTACAGAAGTTTTTTTTTGACAATGGCGATTTTAGAATACAGGTATGGTCTAGTTAACAGAACCTCACTCCCTTGGAAATGTCATGAATAGCCAGACAAGTTAAGGTCTACCCCAAGGTCAACGTCGTACATTGTTACGCAAACGCTTTATCGTAAGAAGAATTTATCGAAATCACTCAATATATCCTATGATTATGTTTGTTTAGGAACAATACACTGCCAACAAATGTTAGTATTGTGGTTGCATTAATCTATATATTACCAACAAATATTAGTATTGTGGTTGCAGTAAAATATATACCAATCGTCGGAGGCATATATACAAGCCAGTCATTTGCAGTAATCTAATAGCAGGCTAATATTATGGTTGCAGTAAACTAGATATAAATCCTCGGAGGCATATATACGAGACAGTCGTTTGCAGTAAATTATATATCATGAACACATATTAGTATTATGGTTGCAGTAAACTAGATATTATGAACACAGGCTAACACTACGTTGAAGTAAACTATATAATATTAACACAGGCTAATATTATGGTTGCCCTAACATATATACTATTAGCACATATTAATATTGTGATCTGTATATTGTTAATACGTGCTAATATTGTGGTTGCAGTAAGCTATATGTGTTGTGGTTGCAGTAAACTGTATATCATTAACACATACTAATATTACGGTTGCAGTAAACTATAAATTATTAACACAGGCTAATATTATGGTTGCAGTAAACTATCTATCATTACACATACATGTACTAATATTACGGTTGCAGTAAACTATATATTATTAACACATATTTGTATTGTGAACTGTATATTGCAATACATGCTAATATTAAGGTTGCAGTGAGCTATATGTGTTGTGGTTGCAGTAAACTATATATCATTAAAACCTACTAATATTATGGTTGCAGTAAACCCTACATATTGTCAGCACATATATTTTGGTTGCAGTAAACTATATATCATTAAAACCTACTAATATTATAGTTGCAGTAAACTATATATTACTAACAAATACTAATATTATAGTTGCAGTAAACTATATATTACTAACACATACTAATATTATGGTTGCAGTAAACCCTACATATTGTCAGCACATATATTTTGGTTGCAGTAAACTATATATTATAAACACATACTAATGTTTTGGTTGTAGTAAATCATACACGAAAGACAGAGATAAGCTGGGTTAATAAATAATGGTATCAGTTAGTAAAAGTGATTGTCTTCTAGATAAGGGGCTATTTGTGAACCAGAACACGTACATCCATTCTTTGTAATTTGTAGATAGCGTCTGTTTAATACATTTTAGATCAAAATTTCATGCAGGGACTTGACACTCTGAGGAAGTGTAGTAAACTAACATGTCTATTTGGCAAGGCTGCTTTAGTGAACACACAAATTCAATTCTAGATTCTCGGGCCAAATGTTGGCTCTGGTGTGCTGTTGTAGAAAATTCGTGGTTGACACTAATTATGAAGAAGACACACATTTCAAATTGCTTTTCCATGTAACTGGATTATGCTAGGCCCTAGTGTAATTTGCTGAGGTATTCTTTCTCTTACAGGTTTATACTGCGTTGTTTCCAGAATCAGTGCCAAAACGGTGCTATTAAGAAAAATGAATTCATTTGTAACACGACTGGGACAATGAAAGGTCTGCGGACTACCAAGAAACATTGCAGTGATAATATTTGCCAAAAAGCATAAGTTATGTTCATCATATTGATGTCAAGAACTAACCTTGTAATACTGCAGTAATGAGTAGTGAATGTAAAATATAAAATGGAGACAAATAATGAACCAATATTCATATATGTAGCGCACCAAACTACTGATATACGAACAATATCAACATGTTTATATGATACCAGCTTATCTTGCATCGACGAGAAAATAAACCCTAAGTGGTCTATGGAGCCATGGATAACCGTTATGTACCTTTGACACATATTGCTGTCATATACGTTGAACCTGAAAGAGCTCGCACTGTCCTTTAGATGTCATCAGCATTATTACCTTCAAGCTCAAGATGTAACGCACGTCTAGTCTAGAATATTCAGGCAGAGCTGATTTAGGAAATTGTTACATACTGTTAGGTGATGCTTTCTTTGTAATTTAATATATATCTAAATTTTAGTATTTATTCGGCATATCTCTAGTAAAAGTGACATATTTTAGAAGTGGCGACCTAAATAAAGGTCAAACAGAGTAATACGAATTACTTTCATCTTTGGCGTTCTTGGATTCATTGTATAACAGTAAATGTAATGAATTTGTAATCGGCGTGGTAATATGGAACTCAGTAACGGGTGTAATTAGACTAATCTAAGATATGCATTAGAATCATAACCAAACGTGAAAACACTTGGGAAAAAGTCTTGTAAATCAAAACATTAAAACACTTCGAAAATCTTGTAAATTGATACACTTTCCTTCATCAATGTCTGGTCTAGTGACTCTACATCATTAAAACATAGACATCTGCTATAATTATTAGATCTCCTCTAATTTGGCTTTAATTTCTCCGTTAATGTAATGATATAATAGGATAATAATGTCAAAGGTCACGATAATCGAAGTTCGTTAACCTTTCACCATAACATCAATGTAGTCTAGCGTGTGAATTGAGTGACTTTTGTGTCCAAATATTCACATCAACACTGCTAGATATGCGACTTCGGTAAAAACATGGATCACGTTTCTTCGCATTCGTCGCCATAATTTAGACTGTCAGGTATCACTATCTTAATGGTATGACTTGTTATATTAAGGCGTGTAGACATGCACCTGTGCTATCGTGCTACATAGCAAGCCCACACCTCTTACTAAAGGGAGCCTCCAGTAATTACAAGGGGAGAGCAGGGGGAAATCAAGCCAGCTCAGTGGCAAATGTGACCCTGCCCCCCCCCCCTAGTCCCTTGTACTAAAAAGTGACCCTTCTTCAATTCACTTTCTCTGAAATATGTCGACTCTCCCCCTGTTCAAATACTGCAATGAAACATTTTTTTTAACACCGCCTCTCTGTCGCGTTTTATGTTAGAGCTCAAAATGAGTAGTCGGGAGGTCCTGGGTTAGAATCCTACGAGAGACAGGGAATAGTTCTGTAGTAAGATCCCACCACATTGATAGTTTTTCAGGGCATTGTTTCCCACTATTACCACACAACTGACAATTTCAGGACAGAGGTGAACATCTCCACTCCACCACATTATCCCCAATATCTTGACACGTTGTTCCCCTTTACTACTGTGAGACTTGTTCCTCTCCTCACACTGTACTACAACTAACAGATAATTCACTGTATTTCACTGACATGAGATTACTTTACAATAGTGTACCAGTGGTGGGGTGTGGTAGTTATAGGATTTTGGAACCAGCCACAGCAGGTGGGATCATGCCAAATTCACAAAAAAAATATGACGTTAGAAAGAAATGAGTCAAACTAAAATGTGACCTTCCCCTAAATTCCATTTCAAAAAATATGGCCCTCCATTGAGGACCGATAGTAAAGTGTCACCCCCCCCCCCCCTAATTCACCAGCCTCCTCTTGTAATTACTGAAGGCTCCCTTACCAAATAATAAACGCCATTGAGAATGAATGATTTATGAACTAATATCAATCATCCTATGAAATATACCGAAATAGATTCAATATATCAACACATAATCACGAGCCGCAAAAGTGACAAACAGTTTCATGCATTTGATGTATTTATAATCCATAGCATAGCATATCAAGTAATTTAATGCCTTAGAGAATTTCTTGTCTTATTTCAGGGAAAGCTGCTTGAAATTATTCCACTATTGCAGCTTGTTCACCATCAATGCGCCTTTGTTAGGAACATTCTATCATTTCTGTCTATGAGAGGCAAACTACGACATCGTTGTTTACAAAGTAAGATGTATTTTATACACTCAATACACAACGTTCGAATCCAATATAGCTTATAAGGTTACTGACGACATAAACCAGTCAGTTTGCATATTCTATCGATATTTGAAGAGTTTTATTATCTTATACATTTTTCTAAACGTTCATACTTTTCCATCGAGAGTAAAAAGCGTCGATGGATATCGTCTGAACGTGTTGGAAACCATGGCAACTACACTTAATGACCTCTTATTATATTTTTATGACCGTTGTTGGCATTTGCGCCTTTCTTTTGATATGCTTTCAATATCTCCTTCTGTTTGAAAAGTCTACACCTCTCTATTCCGTCAGTCAACCAATAGTTCCTCAGGGACTTTACTATAAACACAAAGGTGACACTGTCATACCTTTTACTTCTTTTCATCTGACACTCTTTAATGACGTCATTTATTTTGGTGATACTGTGCCGCTATTACATGTAACAAAATGATTTAGGCAATATATTGACCGTGTACATGAAGATTTAACTAATTTTCAATATGGTCAAAGGTTTAATTCTCATAATTTATTTTTATTTTATTTATTTTTTATGGCAATGTATCCATTATATGGATTTTCATGCAAAATATAACAAATACAAATACAAATTTAAAATACAAATATACGTGACATGTACAAAAATGTATGCAACAATATTGAACACCGAGAGGAGTGGGAGAATGCAGAAGGTATTTGATTGATGAACTATTTGCAATGATGGATGCCCTGTATCTAAAGGATCGAGAGTGGGCTTTTTGGGAATGTGGAATTTGGTCCTTGTGTTGTATTGATGAACGGTATCATTGGTGGTAAGCTGGTAAAGTTTTTTTTTTCATATTTAAGGTTTTCTTTTGTGATTGTGAACTATAGACCCTCCACCAATGTTGCTTTTCGTTTAGTACGGCAAACAAATCAGAACCAGTAGTTTCCAAGTTTGAGTTTTGAGAAATGCGAGTCAGAAGCGCTCATTTAATCGCAAAGTACTAGCTCCATAGCAATCATGATGAGGCCACACTATTTCTTCAATGGTCTAATTTACTTTGACTCATTTTTTTTCTAACGTACCACTTTTGACTGTCCACAACCCCCAGGTGAGAGATCACAGGGGGTAAATTAAGTCAAAGGTGGTACTTCGTCTCATACTACCCACATTTACATATCCTCTGCCCATGATTTACCCCGGTGGAAAGATATGGTCAAATATGACTTTTTGCATAGTGTGAATAACAGATATAATAATTATTAAATTAAAACCAATTTAGAAATATCGAGATTATACTAAACGTTTTCATCCACTTGATCGTGTTAATCCAAACTCAAGCATTTAATAAAGACATGAAAATTGTAAATAAGTGAATATCAATACGTTTTGCTTTCACGTTTAGCATAAATAATTTGAATTCCTTGAATAATTCACTACAGAAATTTGTATTCAGACCCTAGACTTTTACATCTAGACATCTTTTCATGTAAAGTATACAACTTAAAAACATTTCTACTATAGCTATTAGTCCGAATAACTCAACCTCAGCAAACACAACATGAAGACAGACCACTATTAAGTATATAAACCTCTTACTACCCTTGTCAACTGACTACTTCTATCATTTCAATTTTAAAAAAGTGTCTCTTGGGTGAGACACGTAGCTCTAAACAACAATTTCCAACTTCAGACCTTCAGAAATGAATAAATAGTAGTCGAGTGATGAATCCACCAACATTTGAAAAAGTGTAATGATTCTAGTCCCAGTAGATATTCAGAATTCATTATTAAAAAAATAGGGGAAATGTATAAAGAATGACAAAAGCTAGGCTTGTTATGGTCCAAGAAATCTGCACAATGAAAGTAATCCCAAGGCTGAAATCTGAGATTTACACCATCATCTGTTAACTTAAAGGCTAGTTTTATCAGACAAAGGCTGCAAAGCGATGTATTGAAAGAAGGAGTATAGTATAGACACTCGACAATATTGTCTTCCGTAGCGATTTAAGTTTACACAGAAGTAGTCTGATTCCTTCTATGTATTTCCAAGCCGAATGTCAGTGTCTGGCTGTGTTGCTAATAGGATTACAATAAAGATGATTATTATTAAATATCTAAAAATAGAGTTAAATCCTTCATGGTAGGGATAATCTCATTGTCGTAATAAGTATTGTGAACATTTCATCCTTGGACAAGCATACTGGTGAAAATATCATGGTTCGCTGAAGCGATGGTTTTCCAACAATATCATACGACTGTAGTTTTTACCTTCAATGCTTAAAGCTGTTTGATAGATTTATAACTTTATCAAGAGTACATATTTTCGGTTGTTCTATTATGGGTGCACGCGGATCGACCAACCAACCAACCAATGAATCAACCCACCCACACATCCACCCACCCATCCATCCGTCCGTCCGTTCGTGCGTCCGTCCATCCATTCATCCATCCACCCACCCTCACACGCCCCCACCCACCCATCCATCCATCCATCCATCCATCCATCCGTCAATCAATCAATCAATCAATCAATCAATCAATCAATCAATCAATCAATCAATCAATCAATCAATCAATCAATCAATCAATCAATCAATCAATCAATCAATCAATCAATCAATCAATCAATCAATCAATCAATCAATCAATCAATCAATCAATCAATCAATCAATCAATCAATCAATCAATCAATCAATCACCCAGCCAGCCAGCCATTCATCCATCCATCCATCCATCCATCCGGTATTGCAATATATCAACGTAGCTTTCATGTATTAATGACATTTATAATATACATAATAGAGTTGATTGGTAGATTAATGACTCCCTCGACGATTGTTGGCTTCTTTTACTTAATGAAAAGACCACAGGGGACAGCGAGCGTGTAATTGATTGATTGATTGATTGATTGATTGATTGATTGATTGATTGATTGATCGATTGATCGATCTATTGATTAATTATTTGGTTGAATGATTTATCAATTGAATGATTAATTTTTATGGTTAAAAAAACCTATTTTTGATTGATTGATTGACTGATTGCTCTTTGTGGTGATATAAAACTTGTTTTTCTTCTTTCCCTGTCTACTTTTCTCTCTATCTACAACTGTATTATTTAATTATCTCTTTATTGACTAAATAAAGATGTCTTGTCCATTCTTCTCTCATCTAAATTAAAACACCCTTAATCTTATAATTACCATGGAGACTGGTTACCACAACAATTTGCATTATATATACTTGGAGTTAATCACACCAAACAAACAAACACTCAGTGATGTGCAAACTAGTATACGCTCTTTTAATGGATAAGATGTCTTTGAATGTTGCATAAAATTTGAAGCTAGCATTCTTAAGATTATTTTTTCACATAATTCATTAAAATGTTAAGCTACATCAACAAACTTCATAGGACATATGCTGCTTTGTTATGGTCAATGTATATGTTATATTGAAATTGAAGTATGAATTCGTAAGATACAGCCTAAATATCGAAAATCGTCCATTATGCAAATTATTCAAAGTTTTTAAGCTAAATCAACAAACTTTATAGGACATTATGCTAGTTGCTATGATTAAGATATGTACAGAATCATATTGAATTTGAATTTGAAGGATGTATTCCAAAGATATAGCCTATTTACTAAAAACCATTAATTATGGAAATAACTAAATAATATTCATTGGATGTTTACCAAAATATATTCAGTTCTTGTCATTACCATTTTTCACTGCCCTCTTTATATTTTGTCTTGTATTTATTTATAAATTTTATTTACAGTGTCTAAGGAGACAGACTTGATTAGCAAGTAGCTATTTTTCTGGTCTCCTTTTACCTATATCAAAACATGTATTATTTAATTTGTCTACAAATGTAAATTTAATAAGTAGGTAATAAAGAAGAAGAATGATATATGGAAGGTGTGTCGCAAGTTTGATGCAGTCATTTTGAGATATCGTGTCAACAGACAGATGGACATACACGCACATGCATGCACACACACACACAGACAGACAGATAGACAGACAGACAGACAGACAGACAGACAGACACAGACAGACAGACAGACAGACAGAAAGACAGACAGACAGAAGCATGGCATATGCTCCCCTTACGGGAGGTAAAAATGGCGTCCAACGGCTATGGCCTATGCAAATGAGTAATTGCGTGACTTTCACTCATGACCTTTCGCGATGTCAAGCTTACAATCGACGGGTCAGATTGTTCGACTGTGGTTTCTCAACCAATATTATCTGTTGTAGTCTTGTGATGTACATGTAATGTCAAATTTAGTTTTAAAATATAAGAAAAATAAGAATAATACATTCGTTCTTACTTTCGTTGTATGGTCCGGGATGTTGTAATGCCGGAGCTGGAGCTCGATGGAAGCTAACGGTATAAGTTACCACTTTGAGTCCAGGAGCTGTGTTACAAACAAACAAACAAACAAACAAACAAACAAACGAACGAACGAACGAACGAACGAACGAACGAACGAACGTACGTACGTACGTACGTACGTACGTACGTACATACATACATACATACATACATACATACATACATACATACATACATACATACATACATACAAACAAACAAACAAACAAACAAACATATACATTGAGTAAAGAAATATTATTTCAAACTCTTGGATAACTATCTCTAAACATGGATGTATATACGGGCCTGTATATACTATTGAAATAATATACTTATATGTTCTATATATATATACTGCATATACAAACAACACAAAGGGTGCGATTGGATCGGAATGTAGACTCATGCATCACTTTTTCAACCGTCAAGAGCACCCAAAATAAAGATTTCATGACTGATGTCGGGTACATAATATACGTTATCGTTACTCACTGATTCAGTGGCTTTCTTGACATTTCATCTATAAACATGAAATCGATGATTGAAAACCCAGTTTGAACCATCAGCCTCAACAAATACTCATATGTAATGGGATCATCCTAGCATTTCAATTTTCCACTACTTCTTTCCTACTCATCTTTTGCTGCCTACTTTCCAATTTTACTAGCTACTTTTGGAATATCAAAAATGCATTCATTACTTACCTCTTACTTTTGAAATAAGCTACATTCATTACATATGTCTTCTGTTATGATTACATTTAATTTCAAAAATAAAACATGGGACGTGACCTGACGTGACGGCGAAAAGTCAAATTGAAGCATATATTTAAAAACAAAAATTACTGTACCCCTACTTGGAAAAATAAAAATTGTTGTCTAGTTGCTCTCGATTTTTTTTTTGCTATCTTGGTGGGTGAAAAAAATGTTGTTTGCCCCCCCCCCCCCCCCAAGAAATCTAATGGTTTACCCCAAGGTAAATTTTAATCATATTCGTTCTGGGATTTTGTAAATAATAACTTTGGAGCTTGAGCTCTGAACTCGGCGGCGAAAGTAAGCTACCGACTACATACACAAATCGTCATCGATCATTGACGTCATTTCTTAGATGGGATTAAACAGAAATAAAAGTATCTCCGTGTATCAAATTCGTATCACCCAAGGATGTATGTAAAATTAATGTGTTCATTTACCAAATTTGAGAGTACATAATTATTACGATAATGTGATCGTAGCATAAAATGGCAGGAACAAGTCATTCTGAAAAAAAAGTTTGGTAGGACAGGGGCAATTCTGGCTTTTGATCTGTCCTATTTGACGTCACGCAGGTGAAGATAAGATTTGCACATTTTTATGTGATAATAGTAGATAATAGTAGATATGAGTAGATAATAGTAGATATGAGTAGACATGAGTAGATAATAGTATATAATGGTAGATAATAGTATATTTAGTAGATGTTAGTAGGTAGTGATAGATAACAGTAGACAAAAGATAACGAGTTCTAATTAAGGTAGCACTAAAAGTGACATTTAGATCAAATACAAGTATATCACATAAGCACAGCCGTCATGACGTCATTCCATCGATGACCTCATTTGCATATGTCCTAATTATAAAGTAATACATGTGTGAACAATTCACGGGTAACCATAAAATAAGGCCTTGTACAGACTATCATCTAGAAGTTTGCTATGAAATGTATCAAACAGAAAATGTGTGGTGATAGGTATGTTACGCACGAGAGAGCCCGAAAAGGTCATTGCCTAACATCGGCATCATATGATAGTAGACAGTTGTGAAATAGAGGGCGTGGTCAATTTATATTTTTTATAGGTTGGACAATAATGATGTATAAATAAGCTGACTAGCTTTACATCATATTACATTAAACCATGCGTGTTTCCACAAGGTGACAACGAATATTACTTAAACGGTATAGGCGCCGAGACAAGCCATAAACATTACATTGACTGATCTCAATCACAAACATACATTGCGAACAGAAAACGGACTTTTTAGTCTTGACAGAAACACTACCTTAAAAAAGCTGCAGAAGTTACAGATCGTTAAATACGTACAAAATTTCAAAACATGAAATTCCGTCATTGTAGGCATATTTATTACATGGAATAACATGACCTTTCCAAAGAATACATTGTAACTGATATGCAAAAATTTGTAGACAAAAATAATCGGACTGTAACTCTAATTTGAAGAGATGTACTCATAATTTCATTCTCAATAAAACGTACCGCAAAGCATTTGCCATATATAGCATGCTAAACGACATCATTATAAAACTGTTCACGTAATCCTCAAGACACTGTAATCGAGATGTATGAGCGTTGTGTAGAGGGGTACAGACAATGATAGATGACTATAGGCCGTACAGACTCCACATTCATTCTAATAGACACATGCATACACTTAGGTGAGAAATCTAATGCTGAGAATTCCCGACAATAAATTCTAATCTTTCGCTATCTTCCCTGGTCTATTATTCACTGTTGTATGAATGAGAGCTGACGAGATTGAGATCTACTTAAACTGAATCTCATACTCTCCTGATGTAAATTACTCTGTAGGCTTAAATATATATGCTTTGATCTCAGATATATTGCTGTAACAGTTACAGCTGTGAGCTATTTTTTCGCGGTTGTCCACAAAAGTGAATGCAGTATAGTCTAACGTAGTTACTTTAAAACACTTGATGACTTAATGACGAAATCATCATCATCATCATCATCATCATCATCATCATCATCATCAATATCATCACAACCACCACCAATGTAATATCATCACCTAGACCACCACAACCACAGAGCAAACACCCCTATATCAACACAACCACGGCTAATACCATCACCCCAAACACCCCCTATATCACCTCAACCACACCCCAAACACCCACCATATCATCACAACCATACCCAACACCCAAAACACTCCCATATTACCACAACCACCGACAAACAATACCATCACCCCAAACATCCCTATTTCACCACAACCACCGCCAATACCATCACCACAAATACCCCCTATTTCACCATCACAAACACCGACAATTTTATCATCAAAAACATGGGCAATGACATTGCCACAACCATTGCCAATACCATCACCAAAACCATTAGCATTGCAGTGATTACCATTACAACTGAGAGGAAAGAGGAGAACAAAAGAAGTTATTCCCTATCCGAGAGAAAAAAAAGGACTGATTACTGTTCATATATATTGTTGTATTTGCTAAGATAATAACACCCAACGGTACAGGATAGAAACACTGAATATATTTGATGTTATATCAGTAGATGAGATCATAACCTTGACACACATCAACATCAGCTCAACCTGTCATCATTACACAACGTCTACTTCAAAATAGGTTTTGCATGTTTGTATCAAAAGTCACGATAGAGTAATAAGCCTGGATATATTCAATGATTGATATATTACCGACTCCTACACACGAGAACGACGAGGACACTATAGGTACAGCTTAAAGGGACGTTTTAACAGGACATTACTTACATTGAAGTGGCTTCGGCTGCCCTGGGTTCCAGTTTGATCGATAATTTGGTTGAAATCGTGAAAACCTGGGAGATTTGCCTTGTGCTAACATCGACAGTTCATACTGCCTAGGTCATTAAGGTGGACGATCCATCAGGTGTTTAAACTTCCACACACTGTATGTTGACAGCTCCCTGTATAGTAGTAATTACATATGTATAGTCTCGTGGGTTTTTATGCTTATCGTGTTTAAAGGGGAAAACTACAGTTCAGGTCGGCAAGTTTTTGTTTGTGTTGCACTAAAGTGCCGACACTGTCCCATATACCCCACCCCCATAAGTGATAGCGAAGTAGGCAGAGCTAATTTAGTGATGGCGAGGTGATGATCGCGGCTAGGCCAGTGATGGTGTGGCTGTCATAGCTAAGTTTGTTCAGTAAATTAAATTGATCATTTTGGCACTTTGATCACTAAAGTAAGTTAATGTCATTATAGTATTTTGATCACTAAAGTAAGTTAATGTCATTTTAATACTTTGACCACTAAAGTAAGTTAATGTCATTTTGGTATTTTGATCACTAAAGTAAGTTAATGTCATTTTTGTACTTTGATCACTAAAGTAAGTTAATGTCATTTTAATACTTTGATTACTAAAGTAAGTTAATGTCATTTTGGTATTTTGATCACTAAAGTAAGTTAATGTCATTTTTGTACTTTGATCGCCAAAGTAAGTTAATGTTTGGTATTTTGATTTCTAAAGTAAGTTAATGTCATTTTTGTACTTTGATCGCCAAAGTAAGTTAATGTTTGGTATTTTGATCACTAAAGTAAGTTAATGTCATTTTGGTATTTTGATCACTAAAGTAGGGTAATGTCATTTTGATAATTTGATTACTAAAGTAAGTTAATGTCATTTTTGTACTTTGATCACCAAAGTAAGTTAATGTCATTTGGGTACTTTGATCACTAAAGTAAGTTAATGTCATTTGGGTACTTTGAACACTAGAGTAAGTTAATGTCATTTTGGTACTTTGATCACTAAAGTAAGTTAATGTCATTTGGGTACTTTGATCACTAAAGTAAGTTAATGTCATTTGGGTACTTTGATCACTAAAGTAGGGTAATGTCATTTTGGTATTTTGATCACTAAAGTAAGTTAATGTCATTTTGGTATTTTGATCACTAAAGTAAGTTAATGTTATTTAAGTACTTTGATCACTAAAGTAAGTTAATGTCATTTTGGTACTTTGATCACTAAAGTAAGTTAATGTTATTTAAGAACTTTGATCACTAAAGTAAGTCAATGTCATTTAGGTATTTTGATCACTAAAGTAAGTTAATGTCATTTGGGTACTTTGATCACTAAAGTAAGTTAATGTCATTTTGGTACTTTGATCACTAAAGTAAGTTAATGTTATTTAAGTACTTTGATCACTAAAGTAAGTTAATGTCATTTAGGTATTTTGATCACTAAAGTAAGTTAATGTCATTTTAATACTTTGATTACTATAGTAAGGTAATGAGATTTTGGTATTTGATCATGGCAATAAATATACAGACACACTGTTAGTTGTATAATATCAGGTATGTCCACACAGTCTAAAAAGAAAACACCAGCGTATTACTCAAAATTATTGTGGTTATATGGTTATTACTAAAAACTATTTGTATTACAGAACAAGTTATCATATTTTGTTGTTACCATGGTAAGTAAGCAAACTTGTCCAATAATATGAAAATGACTAATTTCGTCAGAATATTAGTGATAATTTGATTTGAATATTTTGTGGGTGAATAAATCATTTTCTCTCCCTGGCTTGACATTCACTCTCTTGATTTGATTAAAGAAAGAGACGGTGTCCTTTCTACTATGCAATCCTGTATTTAAATGAAAACATTTCCCACCTTATAATTACGAAGGGTGTGTGTTACACTCACATGTTCCTACCAGCTTATCCTCGGGAGATTATCGCACCGAGTAAACATGCAACGCATACTGATTAGACAATATGTTTATTTGGTGTTTAAAATGAAGAATTTTGTTGAGTATGTCATCTACGTAGTAGGTTATGCCAATGTATCAACATCTACAGTACATTTATAATTATAGATTTTAAAGATGTCTGGCGTTTCAGATTACTTTACCTTATTAAAGGTACGGACGGACTCCAGCTTTAAACACGATTGCAAATAGGAATGGCTTCTGTGAGTGACGTAAATAGGATGAATAGATGTCTGCCATCAGCATCATATAATCTACACGAGAAGCATAAAGTGGGTCTCCCCGTTATTATAATAGGTTACAAATCTGTGAATCATGTGGTCTGGGATGTCGATTGTTTGTTTACAACTGTACTATGTACGTGTACATGTAGTTCCAACAAATAATGGAGTCATGCTGTTAAATGTACTGAATAGAAAATAATTAGTTTTAATATAACAAAAGACTGATTACAGAATAACATAATACTGGTTAATAATTGTGAAGCATTGGGTGATATATTTATAACACTTACAAAGGCACCATACCAACAATTTTACGATCCGAAACATTACTATCCAGGATGTAGGAATACACACACTCACCAACATATAGACAAGGTACAGACACTGTCTTTGCTTCATTCTTTGTGTTGACGAACTATATACACTGTCAACACATCATTTAGTGTGTCATTTGCAAAGCATGCTCAGGATAATTCCTACTTTCATGAATATCTCAACAGGGGTGCCGTAAGTGTAAGGTACCAACTACTGTCATTGCTTTCACCAAATCCATAGAATTGAAGTCTTGTTGAGTCCTACAGTCTCCTACCTGCGTCGTTTACATTCGTCAGAAAGCAAACACACCATAAGGCAATCCTTACGGTGCAAGAAAGTTACATTGTGGAGTGTATATATGTTTCCTGACCAACTAGATACGTCGTAAGTTACATTGTGGAGTGTATGTTTCCTGACCAACTAGATACGTCGTAAGCTACATTGTGGAGTGTATGGTTCCTGACCAACTAGATACGTCGTAAGCTACATTATGGAGTGTATGGTTCCTGACCAACTAGATACGTCGTAAGCTACATTGTGGAGTGTATGGTTCCTGACCAACTAGATACGTCGTAAGCTACATTATGGAGTGTATATATGGTTCCTGACCAACGAGATACGAGTGAATGTATACATCGTTTAATTAGGTATTTTTGCATTTTGCCTCTCAGGTACCCTTCATTTCCGTGACAAATACGATCAGCCTAAAATAATGTAAGATTATGAGCTATCTAATGCATAAATACATACATACATGCATACATACATACATACATACATACATACATGCATACATGCATACATACATACATACATACATACATACATACATACATACATACATACATGCATGCCTGTGTGCGCGCACGCGTGTGTTAATTATGAAGGGCATATTGATTGACATTACGCTTGACGTTTCCCTTGAATAACTTGATGTCCTTTTTATAGGGACTTCAACTGCTAAAATATGCCATCATGTTGTTTTATGTAAACTGCACAATTTTCATTTAGGTCAATGTAGCAAATAAAACCTAAATTGTTTTAGTTAGGTATCAGACCCCCACTCCCTCTAACTTAATTTTCCAAGATTGAAAATTGTTTCAGGAAGCACAATCAATTTCAAATCAATATGTAGTAGCATAATATATGTAGTGCTATTAATATAAAACCAGCATGTAGTGAGGAAAAACTAGCTCATTTATTGATACCTTAATGTGTTGTAGTGCCATGCATTTATATAGCGAAAATTCCTCCATTTCTCAATTTGACGACCTTTTCAGTAATATTTCTATTCTGGGCTGGTACAAAACAGATTCCAATAAAAGTAGCATTGATTTTGTAGGATGAAAACTAAAATGGTTTTAAAACTCCACTACAAGGCGTCGAATATAAAATAATTGATGTACACGTGCTATCGTAAGTGACACACTTATAAAGGTAAATGACGCATGCATGAGAGTAATTTACACAAATACTTATGAAACTAAAAGAAAATGACGAACGCATAGAGGTAAATAGTGCATGTATGAAACTAAATGACAAACGCATAGAGGTAAATAGTGCATGTATGAAACTAAATGACAAACGCATAGAGGTAAATAGTACATGTATGAAACTAAATGACAAACGCATAGAGGTAAATAGTGCATGTATGAAACTAAATGACAAACGCATAGAGGTAAATAGTGCATGTATGAAACTAAATGACAAACGCGTAGAGGTAAATAGTACATGTATGAAACTAAATGACAAACGCGTAGAGGTAAATAGTACATGTATGAAACTAAATGACGAACGCATAGAGGTAAATAGTACATGTATGAAACTAAATGACAAACGCGTAGAGGTAAATAGTACATGTATGAAACTAAATGACAAACGCATAGAGGTAAATAGTACATGTATGAAACTAAATGACAAACGCATAGAGGTAAATAGTGCATGTATGAAACTAAATGACAAACGCGTAGAGGTAAATAGTACATGTATGAAACTAAATGACAAACGCGTAGAGGTAAATAGTACATGTATGAAACTAAATGACAAACGCATAGAGGTAAATAGTACATGTATGAAACTAAATGACAAACGCGTAGAGGTAAATAGTGCATGTATGAAACTAAATGACAAACGCATAGAGGTAAATAGTACATGTATGAAACTAAATGACAAACGCGTAGAGGTAAATAGTGCATGTATGAAACTAAATGACAAACGCGTAGAGGTAAATAGTGCATCATAAAAATAAATACACACACAAGGCAAATTATGAACGTGTGAAAGTAACTGACACACTCCAATCCCAAGGCACACGATTCACTATGAAAGTATATGACACATACAGAAGGCAAATCTAACTCATTTTATTTTTCACCAAAAAGAATGACAGAACTTAGACTGGGAAAGTGTACATGACAAACATATAATTTAGTATTGCATGGTCACCCTCCATGGTGAGGGCCATGGAAATAGTTCAGTGGAACTAGTCTTAATCCAATGGCCCAGACACACAACATATAAACTACAAAACAGAAAATAAAATAAAACAAAAACATCTGAAAACAAGTTTTCTGTAAGAAATATATACACTAAGTTACATACAAAACAAACAAGCCCTTTGGTCTTAGATACGATGTGATGCATGTATATGAAAATAAATGACACACGCTTAGAGGTAAATGATGCATGTATGAAGTAAATGGCACACATATAAGGAAAATGATGCATGCATGGAAGTAAATGGCACACAGATAAGGAATATGATGCATGCATGCATGCATGCATGGAAGTAAATGGCACACACATAATGCAAATAATTTATGTATGGAAGGAAATGACACACGCATAGGGCAAATAATGCATGTATGGAAGTACACTTTTTTTATACACGGACACATTATGTCATTTACTTCCATACATGCATCATTTGCCGTATGTGTGTGTAATTTACTTTCATAATGCACCGTTTACCTTTATGCTCGTGCCATTTATTTTCAAACGTGCGTTATTTGCCATTATATGGGAGTCACTTACGATAGCACTACATTCGGCGCCTCGTACCTCCACACTGAAATTAAAAGAATTTAGTTGTTTATTTCACATTGAACTATTGATCTCACTCCTAAAGTGACGTGCCTTTTCAGTGTAAATGAGTACGGAAATGATCAGATGGTTCATGTGTTTGGTAGAGAGGTTCTATGAAATACCGAATATAGTCCTTTAAAGTGAAAGACAAATGTGAGATAAAATCTACAGTCGTTTTGCGGTTAGCCTGAGAAAAATAATAATAATAGCAAAAGATAGAAATAGTATAAAACTTGTTTTACTCTAATCTTTCAGAAAGATTGTAGTATTTTACGTATCCATGGTAACACCATGGCAACCTATCAATACAGCTTTGTGTGTACTATTCAAAATGTTCAACTGACGACCACTGAATAGCTTACAAAAAGATAGATAGGTTCGTGTTCAAAATTGTTTTCATTTAACGACAAAGAAATGTAATAAATTGGCCTGGTAGCCCTGTCAAAGCGTGTTATGTTGCCGTCATATGCCTTTATCTGTTACGAATATATGATGCACGCAGGGGAATTGTCGGATAGGAGAAACTATGACGCTGTTGATTCCCTGAATATCTGTTTGCAAATACACGTAGGTTGTTTATCAATCCATAAATCTGAGGGAGATTATTACTGAACAGCTATGGGCAACATATATATTCAATAGTACCTACTGATAATGGACTTATGTAAACCTGGTTACTTTGACACCTGACGTTCTGTCGTGTTCATATATAGTTTGTAGATATCAAAATGCATTTGCGAAATTGGCGTAACATAAATACACTGTAAGCAGTTTAATATGGAAGAATTAAAACTCAAATGTACAAACTGCTCCCTTGAAAGCTTATATCGTAAATTCATGTGCTATAAAACTAAACAGAATAAAGAAAGTGAACAAAATGGTTGGATGGGTGTGGGGTAGGGGTGGGAGGAAAACGGCAAGTGGGGCAAGAAGGCTTAAAGATGTGACTTAGGTTGTTTGTTTCGGTAAATGTATAGCGCGGCAATCACATTGCAATTTGGAAGGTTAGATGTTTGTAGACAGCTTGTTATAATTCAGCGACAATGAATCTCAGTTTATAAGACCGTCATCTCCTACAAGCATACCCCAGGGATGTGTATAATTTATCAGCTGTAGTCCTCCATGATAAAAACTTTCATAAATACTAATGTTCGTCATGCATCGCCGGACTATTAATTCCGTTGATTTGAAACGACATATATGTGATTAGCATATATACATAAATCAACGCACAACTAAAAGACAGTTTGCATAAACACACATTTCCTCAAACGACATCGAATCCTACAATTTGATATGAAGGTATATTACGTGTCAACAGAACCTTAAATATGAATATTGTACCAACTGAGATCAATAATACATATTTGCTTAATTCTAAGTATCAAATATAATAATATTAGAAAATAATTGTGGTAATTTCATTATTTTCTTAGTTCGTGACTATTTTGTATCAGGTGGTGACGGTATATTAACAAAGATAAGATAAACTGACGCCAACGTCGGAAGTCACCAAAAGTATTCAATGGATAGCATTCTTATCACCACTTACAGAGCGTAAGCCTCCGTTACATTGAATGGCTTTTGTCGTTTCGTCTGCCAACAGTATCTGTATTTTGCAATTATGCCGTAAATTATTTTATTTCTCTTCCTCAAATAAAATCAAACTGTTTCTCCGTAGATTATGCTTTGGCAAAACCTTTTTTGCAAAACTGCATCCATTTTCATTATACATATATACCAGATTTAAACTGAATGCCTCCTGTAAGGGAATCAATAATTATGCAAACAACTCAATAAACTAAAAAACTATGGGAACAGGCTTTTTTTGGACAAGCGTGCTTTCTTAGGTTAATTTATGTGCCAGATTATACGGAATTTAAGAGTGCATGATACTGCTTAATTACTGAATATCGTTCATTATTCAAAATACTCATTAAAGGTAAAAGTTGTAGGAATAAACTTCATAGGACAGGTGTGTATTATTATGGTTGATATATGTACCATATTATACGAAATTTGAAGCTTGCATTTTTAAGATACATCCTCGTTACCTAAAATCATTGATTATGCTAATTTTTCATAAAAACTGTAAGCTATATCAAAAATTTTATAGGACACATCCGCTTTGTTATGGTTAACGTACGTACTAAATTATATTGAATTCAAGTATGCATTCTTATGATATATCCTAATTCCAAAAATCATTAATCATGCAAATTAGTTATTAACACTGTGATGGTACAACAAACGCTATAGGACGTATAAACTTTGTTAGGTTTAATGTATGAAGTAAATTATATTGAAATTGAAGTATGCAGTCTTAGGATATAGCCTAATTACCGAAAATAATTAATTATGCAAATTATTCACTAACTCTTCAAACGAAATTAACTTTTATAGGAGATATGCACGCTGTTATGTTTAACGTATGTACTAAATTGTATTGAAATTGAAGTATGCAGTCGTAAGATATAGCCTAATTACCAGGAATCATTAATTATGTAAATTATTCATTAACACTGAAAGGTAAATCAACAAGCTTTACAGCAGGACATATGCGATTGTTATGGTTAACGTGTGTACTGAATTATATTGGAATTGAAGTATGTATTCTTAAGATATAGCCTAATTACCGAAAATCATTAATTATGCAAATTATTCATTAACACTGTAAGGTACATCAACAAACTTGATAGGATATATGTGTTTTCTTATGGTTAACGTATGTACTAAATTATGTTGAATTTGAAGTGTGCATTCTTAAGATATAACCTTATTAGTTGATTTCATTAATATGCAAATTTCTCTTATTAAATCTTAACAGATCTGGCTCCAAACCTAGTTTAGTCATTACCCTAAAGATTATATATTCCAAATTTCATTACATTTGAGCCAGCCGATGTTTAGAAAATGATGACACAGACACACACGGACAGACAGACAGACAGACAGACAGACAGACAAACAGACAAACAGACAGACAGACAGACAGACAGACAGACGTTCCCCTTTTAATACCTCCCGTATCCTTATGGGAGGTAAAAATGTACAAAGGCGAAAACGCATCACGGAACTGAAACCTTAGCAGACTAATCGGACAACATGTGAAGATTTCCGAGAAGTTAAAGGGTCTTCGTGAAGCTTAACTCATTCGGTCGCTGGGGGAGAGAGTCCACTGTGGATTTAAGTGAGTGAACTGTGTTTTTATGAAATATATCGGAACTTGCATTTCGGGAGTAAAGTGGAAAGTGGTAAATGAGCGTGGCCACTTATTGGAATCACTCCTCTACTAGGATGTTATCACCGGCTGAATTAATGAGATTGTTTTACAATTGACTGCACTATCATCATATACAGAACACCTGGCGTTTAACAACAACAACAACAACAACAACAACAACAACAACAACAACAACTGCAGCAGAACTAGGAATTGAGCACTTTGTTGTTACTAAGAAGAACAATTTTGGAAGTCTTGTATGAATGACGGATGTTGTACGCCAAACCAGTAGGAGGCACATGGAGCTTGACGCCAGTCTTATTGAGACGGCTGCAGGCTTGCGATAATACCTTGACGGAGTCCCTTCACTGTATATGTATACGATAGGTAAAATACAATACATAGAGTACGCCTGCAATATAAGCTCACACGATATCGTATTTGTGGAAGCATAACCTGCAACATTTTCAGAAACAGTCATGGTTGGATATTTACCAGAGATTTGTCATTTGCCGTGGATATCACGCTACTTCTCCCAGATCTGTTAATTTGACTATACTGTGTGAACATTTAACTGCTAGGGATGCTTCAGGGCATTCATATTGTTTAATTACATTCTTGATCTTCTGTGCGCTGCACATGTACGAAAAATATTGCATCAGTTAACAATTCTAACAATAATAAATGTGAAGCTAAGGGTCCTGGAAGATTGAATAATTGAAAGCGATCAGTTGCGATCGAATGTCCCGCAATTTTGAATTCCGTCGTTTCTTTGCAATATTTTATTAGGTCAGCCGGGTTCTTTGTGAATGAATTAAACCGAAGCAGATGGCTACTATCGACTGTGTTTGAATTATTCCCTAGCCATTTATGCTTGATAGTCCCAAATATGGAAAAATCGTCTCAAATGCAACAACGACAAGGAAACGAGGAATCCAAAACCTCCAGTCGAGCACGTACTCTACGGAAGCATTGGGCTGGCTTCATCCAAAAAGCCAAAACCGTTGACCCACAGTTGAGTCAAATAACCTCAAAAAGAAATATTGGTCTTCACAGTATGGTGCGGGAGTCTGTGTGCTTCATGTGGCCGATGGCAAGTATTTCAGAGGAGAACGCCAACGAACTTAGACGCATGAGATTGCCAAATAGTGAAAGAGAGGAAGAAGAAACTGGAGAGGAAGAGGCAGAACCTGAATCAGCGGCTATAGTGGACATGGATATTGACTGCGATGCATGTTTTAGTGATGATGACTCTGACAAGTAAGTAACACAATGCATTTATGGCAAATACTTAGTACATGTTAACTGACTGATTGCGCCTATTATGTACAATTTATATGCCATAAAACCAACTAGTTTCCCTAATAGCATTGCTTTATAAATGACATGATTTGGAAACCATTTTCGAAAGAGGAAAGTCACTTGGGGATTTTGTTGGTGGCGTAATCTAAGCAGCAGCAGCAGCAGCAGCAGCTTGGTATGTGAACGTTGTGTCCCCATTTCAAAGCAATCGATTCTAGGTAATTTCATTTCCTAACGTGCAATCAACAGAATATTAAGCTTGCTAGCTGTATGAAATAAACACGACACGCTCTAGTTTTGAAATAGATTAATTATATGTTCATTTCAACTGGAATGCGACACAGTACTCCACTGTGCATTGCTTTTTGTATGAAATCACGTGCGCTCATTCCATTATGCAAGTTAGTGATTTCATTATCTACAGACTTATTTTACACAGGGTTTCATGGTTGACACAATTTGATTTCGATTTGACGCGTATGGAATTACGCTAACACTGTTAGGTCTATTTATGATTCACAACTGAATCGATTATCATTGGTTGTAAAACAATCACAGATTTGGTTATCATTTGTGACTTTAAAACAATGTTTGTTTTCATTTACATGAAGTCTTCTTCGTTTTAATTTAGAACTTGCACAAATGCGTGTTTTAACAGACATTATTAATACCCTGATCATAATAATATAATAATTGCACGATTGATTGGTATATCTGTACATAGTATATATGCAGTGCTTTCCAAGTGACATTAATCTGTTATATACCAATACGTTCAAGGGATTAGTATTTCATGTGTATAGTGTATTTGCTCTAGTATACCCTTGAGGTCATTTACCTCGTTATTGCCCGCAGCTTCCATCAACATACATTCTCAATCCGTACCCATCTGTATAATGTTTTAACTTCCGTGGTTATTTCTCGTAGTTGATGAAATAGAATCGACTAGGTTCACTTCACTGAACGTTTCTAGAATCTAAGAGGACCATTATGTGTTTTTGTTGAGTTTTCTCCGGAATCTGTTTGTCTTTTAACTGTAAAAGATTGCTGAACTGTGTATTGATTCAATTTAGTCATGGATGTTGGCAGTAGAGCATATACGGTCAACGACTTTGTGAATATCATTACGTGTACAATAACAACAAGCTCAGGGGGCCATCAATTTTAAGATATGTTTTAAATTTCCTTGACTCTGACACTGTCCCCAACCGCGGAGTATGATATTTTTATCCCCTGTCTGTCTGTCTGTCTTTCTGTCTGTCTGTCTGTCTGTCTGTCTGTCTGTCTGTCTGTCTGTCTGTCTGTCTGTCTGTCTGTCTGTCTGTCTCTCCCTATATATATATATATATATATATATATATATATATATATATATATATATATATATATATATATATATATCCCCCCCCCCACACACACACACACATTGACTAGCACACCAGTAGACGTGACTGTTTATCGTGCAAGCCGCAATTGATGTCAGTTTGTTGTGATCATGTGTAATTACATCCGTAGTGTCACGAGTTATTGTAGCAATGATGAAATGAGAACGAGTAAGTTGTTGGCTTAGTGTCCTGCAAAAACACTTTTATATTTATCATGATCCAGCTGCTTCCAGTACACACTGCCTATATTGCCAATGTTTGAACACCTGTCCCTATATTGTTGATTTCCTTTTGGCTGGTACAACGTATTTATGTATATGTGTACAGCCACACTTTTCTCAGTCATAAGATGCGTTATAATGCATGTAATAAATATCAGTCGTAAAAATTGTCAGTGTTCTGATAATTACGATGAAAATCACGAGACCTGAAACAAAACGACATCTGCCTCGATAGAAATTCTTACCAACAGTGTTACATTTGATAGATGTATCGTCCTACTCAACAAAAATATTACCAACCTTGCTACATTTAACATTTTTGTTGAGGCAGACGATGCAATGTGGCACTGTTAGCAATATTCATATTGAGCCAGATGATAAAATGTAGCAGTGTTACTAAGAATCTGTCGCACCAAATTACGTTTGTTTTATTTAAGGTCTCGATCGTGGTTTTTTAACTGTACATGTTGGGTGAGCCTCTATATGTAATTTTGTAAAAACTAGTGTCAGTAAATATATCGCACTTCTAGTTTATCTTGTCATGGTTTTGTAAATTGTCGTGGTCCATATAACTAGTCAATCGACATTATTTCCAATTACAAGCTCATCTCACTACTTTACATCTTTATACTACATACTTAGTCATGTGGCATATGACATCTTATTGTGACAATGCAGCAAGAATGATCGACAGTTTTGCTGAATGTACGCCAAGCTGATGGTGAGATAAAATACGAAATATTGGTATATGTAAATAAGAAGGTATTTGTACGGACTATTGTCCATGCCTATGTCTAATAACAAACTAAACGTACCGTTAGGTAAAGTAATCTATAGACGTCTAATCGTGCCGTTAAGGGTCACACGACCTCGTCATTTGCATCATTCCGCCTTTTTTGTACAACGTTTGTTATTTGAATTAAGACATAGTTGTAATTCATTCCTAATATTTTGGTTCATTGTAATCAGTTGCTTAATTTGTGTATGTATTGTTTTGTGTTGTAACCTTTGGTTAATCTTTGTAGGGCCAATTTGAAAGTTGTCGACTGTGGATGAACGGTTTTCAAACAAGTATAATGTTCCTCGTCACTGTAAGTTTACAACAAATGTCAACGATGTTTTTACATGATACGCATTGTTTGACTGTAGATCCTATCTGTAAAATCTCTCGTCTATTCATATTTTGACAATTATTTCAGGCTTTTGTATTTGTTGTCTGTCTGTCTGTCTGTCTGTCTGTCTGTCTGTCTGTCTGTCTGTCAGTGCAAATGTAAGGAAGTTTCTTTTGCAGATAGCCATGATGATTGTGTATGATGTGGAGTGCGAAATAAAAACGTTGACAGAGTATGAACGTACGGCATTGCTTCGCGGATCAGCAAAGATTACAACACACATAAAGGTTTAGTACTTAATTGTTCTGTCCGGCCATTACTTAATTGCCCTGTCCGGTTATTACAAGCATTTTTATATTCACGTAATTAGGAACTTAAATGCACCGTAATACTTTAAAGCCTCTATTTAAACCTCGATCCACTGATTAAATACGTGATCACTTTGTTATCAATTATTAGGCAGGTGTGTCGATGACAGTGTAGTAATGTCGATGCTTAGTTCACACCCTTTCCTTTTGTATTGACATTCTTACGTGATGTCATTAAGATTTGACATGCCAATAGGCTTACCTACCCCGTATGAATCTTTAAAACTACATGGCTATTCCTAGTAAATGTAATTGTTTTGTAGTCTATTAACATCAATGTACATATAGTAATGAGTATTGTATTAAAGGTATTTTATGGATCATCGAATTGTTAAATTTTTAAGTATTATAAAAAAAATCATATGTCATATCCTGGCACCGGTTATGGTAAGTTAGATATGATCAGCTGAATGTGGGATTTTCAAATCGTGGTCATTGATTCAAAATCAATTTTAAATTTGAATATTATGAGTACAGTATGTAAACGTCAAGTACTTAGTTCAAGTAATCAAACCATTTGAAATTGTCAAAATAACTTGTCTTGTATTTATATTGTATGACTGTTTCTTCTCGTGTCAGTTATATTCAAAATTTTAAATAACTGCTATGTCACCTGTCATATACATTACAGAAACCTTAAAGAAAACCACCGGGAAAAGGACGAATAATCAATTTTATTCTCGCGATTTTCCTGATTTCTAATATTAATTTTTTTCTTCCGTAAGGAAGGGGATACTTTAGGGCAGAAATGTCTGTGTTTGTGTGTGTCTATGTCTGTGTCACCATTTTGCTAAAAATCGGCTGGCTCAATTGTAATGAAATGTAGATTGTATAATCTTAAGGATAATGGCTAGACCTGATTAGGTTTTGAGCCAGATCTGTTAATGTTTAATTAGGGAAATTGCATATCAATGAAATCAACTAATTAAGCAATATCTTAAGACTGCATACTTCGATTTCCATATAATTTACTCTATTCTATAAAGTTAGTTGATGTACCTTACAGTGTTAATGAATAATTTGCATAATTAATGATTTTCGATAATTAGGCTATATCTTAAGACTGCATACTTCACTTTCAATACAATTTAGTACATACGTTAAACATAACAGAGTGCATATCTCCTATAAAAGTTGTTGATTTCGCTTGAAGATTTAGTGAATAATTTGCATAATTATTTATTTTCGGTAATTAGGCTATATCTTAAGACTGCATACTTCAATTTCAATATAATTTACTTCATACATTAACCATAACAAAGTTCATACGCCCTATAAAGTTTGTTGATGTACCTTACAGTGTTAATAACTAATTTGCATGATTAATGATTTTCGGTAATTAGGATATATCATACTTGAATTTCAATATAATTTAGTACATATGTTAACCATAACAAAGCGGATGTGTCCTATACAATTAGTTGATATAGCTTACAGTGTTAATGAATTTTTTTGTTATGCATTAAAATCACTCTAGATATAAAGTACTCAGTCAAACTCCAAATGAGATATAGCAACTTACAACCAGATTTAAACTGAATGCCTCCCATAAGGGAAATGTTGTCTAAAGTGGTGTGACGATGCGATAATTTTTTTTACATTCTCAACAAATGTTAATCAATCTACTGCTTTTTAATTAGTACTTTACAGCAAGTATGTATGTGGGGCATATGTCATAGGCTAGTTCATGATTAGTTTTGCAGTTGTCTTCACTGGTGGCAATTAATGTAGGGAGCGTTACTTTTGTGTTTTCCCTTTCATCTGCAGACTGAATTGGCTTACAGAAGAAAAAAATAACACCGGAAGGGGGGTACTTAAGTGATGGGCGCTGACCAGAAATTTATTTTGTTTTTGGCCATTAAAACTCTTTCTACGGTGAGTGCTATGCTACAGCGTTCTTTAAAGCTTCACATTACATGTTGTCGTTGGCCAGGAGATCACTAACATCAATGGGCAAATAGCAATCAATGAGAGAAAATAACTTATTGCATATGTTCTGTTGTATTCCAACAATTGTCTGTAGGAATGACAATCTCAAAACTTAGCCCTTACGGAAGGCATTCAGTTTAAATCTGGTCTGTATATGTATTTCAAATACAGTTTTAAATATTGCCATCATAACTATTGTTTCCTCGCACTGTTTTTCCCATTTCCTGCCATGATCACTGTCTTATCAAAATTTACCAACTTTGCATTAATTAGTAGATTGCTAATCTAGAACTACACAACCAATGATCGCGAATAATCAGAAATGACGTTCCTGCACTGTAAAGTCATAGGCAACCGATGATTGTAAATATTCACAAATAACGTTGATATACTGTAAAATTACTCACAACCAATGACTGTAAATATTAACAAATAACATTCACATACTGTAAAGTCACAGACAACCAATGATTGTAAATATTCGCAAATAACGTTGATATACTGTAAAATCACTCACAACCAATGATTGTAAATATTCACAAATAATGTTGATAGACTGTAAAGTCACAGATGACCATTATTCACAAATATCATCGGTTTATTGTAAAATCACTCACAACCAATGATTGTAAATACTGACAAATAACGTAGATATACTGTGAAACTACTCGTAACCAATGATTGTAAATATTCACAAATAATTTTGATAGACTGTAAAGTCACAGATAAATGGTGATTGCAAATATTCACAAATTATAACGTTGGTATACTGTAAAGTCACAGATAACCAATGATTGTAAATATTCACAAATAACGTTGATATACTGTAAAATTACTCACAACCAATGATTCTAAATATCCTAAAATAACGTTGATATACTATAAAATCACTCGCAACCAATGACTGTAAATATTCACAAATAACGTTGATATACTGTAAAATTACAGATAACCAATGATTGTAAAGATTCGCATATAACGTTGATATACTGTAAGGTCACTCACAATCAATGACTGTATATATTCACAAATAACGGTGGTATACTGTAAAGTCACAGATAACCATTGATTTTAAATATTCACAAATAACGGTGGTATACTGTAAAGTCACACATGACTAATGATTGTAAATATTCACAAATAACATTGACCTTTGTATATATACAGCATAATTTATATAGTCTTGTTTGCATGGATAACCTCCTTTATAATGTCAGCTAGCTAGGACTCAATTGAAGAGATTGCAATATGCGCATTTTCCCTTGTTGTTTGCTCTATAAATAGGTCTGACTTTATCTAGAATTAATGTTCATGGTCAAACTGCTACCTAAGTGAATTAATGGTTATAGAATATACATCAAGTTTGAATAATTACTACTGGTATTATATATAGATGGCAAATTTAAAGAGATTAACATATTTTTGGTACGACGTTTTTCAAATATTTTAAGAAATATTAATCCAATTCTTAATACCGATTATGTTTGCTTCCTAAGTATATTTGTTTATAGTATATGATTAGTGTTCGATTTCAATCCGTCATATGTACAATTCCAGTCAATTCTTAGCTGTATACCCTATATTTGCTACATACATCTAACATTGGTTTATATCAGTAATTCTGAAAATATAGCTCATAGAGAATGCATTCGTATTTATTTCCGTAGTCAATTTGTTTGTAACATGTTGCCGACAGTAGAAAATAAATGGTCATATTGACATGCATGTAGATAATGAATGAAACCTTGACAATTACCAGCCGCATATTTTGACGATTTGAAAAATAATAGAATCATTGACAACATAGAGAAAAAATACGTAAATTAAAAATTAAAAGAAGGACAGAGGAGAAACATAAACAGTGCATATACTCGGCTATCGTTCCCACTCAATGACAACATATATTAGTCAAATGTAAACTACCTTATATAGCAATTAACTAACTATGGTCAAAAAATAATGATATTGCCATATTTAACTTGTACTCTATCACAAAAGGTACATTTAACCTGTATGGTAGAATGAGTGTACGAGTCACTTGAACTTTGTCACTTCTGCTGAACACTATCGTTAAAATTATTGGTACTTACACTACTTGATATATGCCATGTGGTATTTATTGGCTTCATGTTACCAGATGAAATGTCACACGAGTCATGTCTTCTATTAGTTTCACTAGACCCCTATCATGTTATAGACATAATTACTAGACCCCTATCATGTTATAGACATAATTACTAGACCCCTATCATGTTATAGACATAATTACTAGACCCCTATCATGTTATAGACATAATTACTAGACCCCTATCATGTTATAGACATAATTACTAGACCCTATCATGTTCATAGACATGTTCATCAGACTTACGCTCGTCGACCCCTATCGTATTCATACAAGAGATGCACATCATGTTCATAGATATGTTCACTAGACTTATCATGTTCATATACATGTTCACTAGGCCATTAGCATGTTCATAGACATGTTCACCATGTTCTTATCATGTTCATCATAGACATGTTCACTAGACGTATCATGTTCATCTAGACATGTTCACCAGGTTTTTATCACGTGCATAGACATGTACAGCTAACTCATCATGTTCACTAGGCCCTTACCATGTTCATATATATGTTCACTAAACCCTTATCGTGTCCATATACATGTTCACTAGGCCCTTATCATGTTCATATACATGTTCACTAGGCCCTTATCGTGTTCATATACATGTTCACTGGGCCCTTGTCGTGTTCATAGACATGTTCACTAGATCCTTATCATGTCCACATACACGTTCACTAGACCCTTATCATGTTGTCGTTGTCGGTGGCCGAGTGGTTAAACCACTTTCCTCTTACCACTGCAGTCGGGGTTCGAACCCCATTCAGGGTTCGATTAAATTTACCACGCTGTAAGTAAGAAGAGTGTCGATCAGTTTGACTCTACCGAACAACGAAGGTTTTCCACGGATACTCCGGTTTCCTCTTGCATTAACACTAGGGGTGGCCCTAACTGGACTTCTTGGGAGACTAGTGTTTATATGCTTAAAGAACTATCCAGTATAAATAAATAAAGATTGTTATTATTATATGTTCATTAGACATTAATGATGCTCATAGACATGTCCGCCAGACTTATCCTGTTTATAGGTATGGTTATTAGACGATATCATGTTTGTAGAATGCTTATTAGACTTTTATCATGGCCATAGACATGTTTACTCCACTATTATTATGTTCTGGAGTCAAGATGGTCGAATTGTTAGAGTGGCCAGTCTCGATCTGCAGAATGTGGGTCCGAGCCTTAATGGCCTCCCTTTGTTTCTGAATGCCTGAAGTCCTTGGGCAAGATTTGAACCACGACTGTGCTTCAGTCAACCCAGCAGTATAATTGGGACCTGGTAGGATAGAGGTTGAAATGTGATTGTATGCTACCTGGGTAGATGCGGAAGTATACATCGCCTTTGCGCAGTTATAGGGCCATATCAGGGGTAATAATTGTAAGGCGTTTTAGGTACATAGTGAGAAAGGGATATATCAAAATTAAGGGAGTGTCCTGATTTTACTTCTAGTTGTATGTTTTTGATGCCCACCCCCCCCCCCCCCAGGAAATCATGGGAAAAATTGATCACCTCCTGAGAATACTTGTTTTTTCCATGCCCCCCATACACACACACACACGCACACACATTTCTGTGTGTGTGTGTGTGAGTGTGTGTGTGTGTGTGTGTGTGTAATATGCACTAATAAACAGCAGTCAAAGAACATTTTATTGTAAACATGATGACTTCACTTGTGAAAATAAATACCGGTACTTCGACATTTAATAAATATTTTAACTTTTCATACCTTTTTTTAATACTACAATTCAACAGTGTAACTACCTAAATACACATATGATTTCCATGTAAATCATGATAAGAAGATTACCATTTCCATGTAAATCATGATAAGAAGATTACCATTTCCATGCATAATCAAACTAATAACGACATCTTTCGTGTTAGGGAACTACTCAGGTTGACATGTGTTCATTGTTAGAATGAATTTCATAAATTCACTGCTCAACTGCTATAACTTTACAGGCTGTATTGAAAAGTTGAATATTGATAGTTTCAGTGCACTTTATCAATAAATTGTAACTTTCAACTTCAGGGGGGAGACTTGAAGTTGAAGAAAATATGGAACAAAGATACTCAAAATTTCTCATAAGTGGTATGTAAGTGGTGTACATATTCAATACACTAAACTTGCTAAATATGAAGCAGTCGTGCAGAGTGTTCAGCTGGGCAATCATCTATTGAAATGAAAGACTGTTTTGCCAAGTGAGTATTATTGGACTGAAGTTTGTGTACACACAGCCCAAGGACCAAAACTGATACTTTGGAAAACTGCTTGGATAATTTATCAGAATAGCAAAGAGGGTTTATCAAATTCAATAATATATCAAACACAGTATCTTGTAAAGATAAGGTTTCCTGTTCATTTTCTGAATATTTTCACTTTAAATGTCATGTGAGTTCACAAAAAAGAATCCAGATCCTTTGCTTTCCCAGTGAATTAGTACACGGGTGGCATATATTTTACCCACTGACTTTAATTCAAGAAAAATGACTCCAAATGAAATTCTAACTGATATCACTAATGGAACTGAAACAGACAGTAGTGACTCTGATGAGAGTGAATCTGACACTAGTGTAATAGGTATTATTGAAAGTAACAGAAAACTGACAATACTGAAAGTACTTTTGATAATAGTGATAGTGATATTGGAGAAACAATTCCTGCACATTCTTGAGGGCAGGTTACTTTGAGAAGAGGCTGGATTGCAAGTAGTTTTTTGCTTAGTTAAAAACAAAGTGGGGTTTTTCCATTGCCCCCCTGAAATACTGTTGAAATTTTCTGTGCCCTTCCTAATTTTTCATGAAAAATTGATGGCCCCTGAAAATCCTCCTGCCCCTCTGGAAGTAAAATATGTACATTCCCTAACATTCTTATCTTCATTGACATACTTGTTAGACATTTATCATGTTCATCAGTTGTATGGTGGTGGTTGTGGGGCGGTGTGTGTGTGTGTGTGTGTGTGTGTGTGTGTGTGTGTGTGTGTGTGTGTGTGTGTGTGAGCTTGTGTATTTGTGTGTACTGCGATTCTTGGATCAATTCTTATTGACTGTCAACATAACTCCATAAAAAGACACGGACAGGCATGCGGATAATGCCCATTGGAGCGAGGCTAAATTAGCGAGTTGAAAGTATCACAACCAGCTAGCCTGTGAAGCAAGGAACATAACAGCTCGTGACGTAGTCAGGCTAAATTTTACCTTATCATGGTAACTTATCTGAACAATATCTAATTACGATAATGTTATCAAGAAACTCTTGCAAATGGCCGATTTGCCTCATTGATCGATTTGACGTTTGCAAACTTGTGAAATCACACATAAGGGACCAGTCAGTTTCTCCAGCCGGGGGTGGGGGGGGGGGTCGATGGATTCTTCCATATAGCCGACAAAAAATCACTGACCCCCGCCCCATATATCATATTCACAGGACAAATATTTTTGATCATGAGTCAGTGTTGACTGCTTGACCGTGCGTCTTGCAAATACTTTATAAGATCCCGGGATAGCACTATCGTATAATTATTGACTACACAGCGAAAATGTATTCCAAAAAGTGTTTGATAGTGAAAAGTAGGGGGAAAGCTTGAGAAGGGAATATGTACACCTCTCATGGGGTCCGATTATTTTTACTCTTAAAATTCAATTTTGAGCCTATTCAGAGATTTTCAGACAATAATTTCCAAGCTTTACAAGACAACACCAACGTGTAAAAAGCAACTACATAGGGTTGAAATATTTTTGAAATATAGTTTGATAGCATCTTGACAGTAAGAGGTAAGGGGAAGAGCTTGACTGGGATGTGTCTACCTTATGTGACGGGTGCTAGGGGTCTCCCCCTAGAAGTCCTGGAGGTTTTATACTCTGAAAAGTCAATTTTGAGACTATTCAGATAATTTCAAGCAATAATGTCTTAAGTTTAAAAGACAACACCAACATGTAAAAAGCAACTACATAGGGTTGAAATATTTTTGAAATATTGTTTGATAGCATCTTGACAGTAAGAGGTAGGGGAAGAGCTTGAGAATGGGATGTGTCCAAGGGGGGGGGGGGTCCTAGAGGGGTTGTCCCCTAGAAGCCCTGGAGGATATGTACTCTGAAAAGTCAATTTTCAGAATATTAAGACACTTTCAGACAATAATTTCCAAGATTTACAAGACAGCAGCAACATGTAAAAAGCAACTACATAGGGTTGAAATATTTTTGATATATAGTTTGAGAGTATCTTGACAGTAAGAGGTAAGGGGAAGCGCTTGAGACTAGGATGTGTCCACCTCATGTGAGGGATGCAAGGGGGTCTCCCCTAAGGCCCTAGAAGCCCTGGAGGGATATTACTCTGAAAAGTCAATTTTAAAGACTATTCAGACACTCTCAGACAATAACCTCCATGCTTTAAAAGACAGCACCATCAAGTATCAGAAACAATTTTTTATAACTTATATAGGGTTGAAATGTGTTCTTAAAACGTTTTATTACACCTCGACATTCTTACACAAGCTGTCATTAGTCAGAATCGAATCACATAATCTTCATTAAATAGACTATTACCCGCGTGTGCAAAGACTAATGCCCGGCACTATTGCCCGCTGATGTTATTTCGACTCTTGCGCTTCTCTTATGATCATCTTTTCCAGTGTTGCGAATTCGAGGTGACAAAGTATCTATAGGGAGACACAAAAGTTTATTTCTTGCAGAAATTTAATAAATATAATTACATATTAGCTGTTGGGACAGTCGATCTCCTCCAAATAATGCAGGCCATGTCCATATTAGATGATTTATATGCAAGTACAATTTTGAAATGCATCATCAAAGAGAAACTTTTCTTCTATTGATGACGACTGATGATGAATGAAGAGTATCTATGTGAATGACTGGACAATGAGTGTACGGTGTAATAAAATTAATAACACATACGCTTCGGTTTGGACACCATCAACATTTTGGTAAAGAGTGCCAACCCTTGAGCTGACACTAAATTGTATATGTATAGTTATGTTTGAACTCTACGTGAAGTAATGTTAAAGAATTGATGTACGAAACAGGGACAATAACAAATATTTACAAGTACCACATTTCAGACAAGGCTATATGTCATTGTAGAAAAGGATTTTTTTTCTTCCATCACAATCCAAAACTCAATGACCTCCCCTCCCCATCCACAATTTTCAAAACAGCATGACCCCCCCCCATCCACAATTTCAAAAACAGGGTGACCCCCACCAATCCACCGGCCCCTCCCATCCCCCACCCCCGGCCGAAGAAACTGACGAGTCCCTAAGATGAATGCCCCATCTTGCAATCACGTTTTCACATGTACTTGTATGGCGATGGAATATACATATGTATGCTATGTGTTTCTTTATACACTGAACATCGTCAAACACGATACATAGTTTAATATTTGTTCTGTCCTTGTTATTAAACATTATTAATTATGTATACCCAGTTTGCTTATAGATCACTGTCCTGTACGAACCAGGAGAGGCTTTGATAGACATTTTAAGGTTATTGCTGTAATGAGGTCCAAATATCGACTTAGTTTTTGCTGTTTCACGTTTATTTTTATCCAGTATAAAAGCAGACTAAGTAAAGGTGTTTAAAATTCCAAAATAAATATTCATTTCCAATCCAGATTGCCATTTTAAATGAAATCAGTGTAGGAATGACATACATGTTTGCCTTCCAATAACACCCACGATTGATTTTGGTTTTTAAGGTTACTTCGATCGATATTAGTGCCGCCAAACTATTGATATCTGTGCTACGTGTTTTGACTGGTACTGAACCATTACTGCACCATATTCTTACCAATTACTGTATGCATCCAAGGCCATATAAAGAGAAATTATCGTTTTGCAGCAAGGTTTCGTCAGACTTTGGGTGGCAGGACATAATTTCGTGAATGTCATCAACTAAAGAGGAGAGAGAGAGAGAGAGAGAGAGAGAGAGAGAGAGAGAGAGAGAGAGAGAGAGAGAGAGAGAGAGAGAGAGAGAGAGAGAGAGGGAGAGGGAGAGGGAGAGAGGGAGGGAGAGAGAGAGAGAGAGAGAGAGGGGGGGGGGGCAGGCAAACAGATGGACGCAGAAACTAGATCATGTGTTGCTTAATAGCAAGTGTCGTCATATGTAAATACTACAATAGCATGGTTTCATCTCCAAATGTCTAAAGCATTTAGTGAATTCGAATGAGAAGCTATCTGCACAAAATGTGGAAGCTATGAAGTGTCTAATCAGACATTTATTGAATTGTTCTTGTCGAATCCAAGTCTCCTCTAGTATTTCCGTATTCTTACATACATTGCGTTAGAGCAAGGTTACCATGTATGCAATTATGTTTTCATGAATCATTTGAAAATTGAGAAACCTTGTAATATAATGACTTTACTAATGGTTGCTTTCCCACTCCATCTATCTTTCAATATTTCAAATCATTGTTATATTAAATTATATTATAGTTAAATCCACATGACAGGAACATTTGTTGAAATTACCGGTACCGTGTCCATAGTAACGCCTTCCGTTGTAAACGTCAGTACTGATTGGATATGACAATGTTTTTTCTTATATAGTCTATCATAACGATTTGTGTTGATAAATGTGGAGGTAAGGTATTAAAACCTATGTCAAATACGATCTTACAAACCATCCACTTTGACTTGTATAACGTGTATTTGTAAATACTCCACATTAGATCAACTGTGTCACATTTCACTCATGTCTACATACCTAATTGATTTCCAAATTGCAGTGACATTTTTATAAAGAACGTAGATTACAAAGTAACAGCGCACTACTCTCAAGCACAGCTTGGCATCACCTTGATTTTCAGCGAAAATAGTAACAACAACAGCTCGAGTTATTGACGACAAATGATCTTGCCAAGGGCGTCTTGGTGAATGTGAAATTCACAGAACTTAATGCATGAACACACGCTATGCATCTTAAACATGGTCTACTCGGTAGTTTGCTTTTTAACAAAAGATGACTCAATTGTGAAGACATCCGAGTTGAAAGTTCACCTGATATTTAGTCCCTCGAAAGGGGGGGGGGACTATTACAACGGACTCCATGCGTCCGTTTGACCGTAATATGTCATTTCACAGATATGCAATGTACGATTTCTTTCAAGCTACAGCAAAACAATACAAAAGTACTAGATAGAGACTCCATTCAAACGTCTACCCATGTTAGCAGATAAGCTATCTTTTGAAACCTTTTATCTTTGACCTAAACCATCAGGACCAATTATCAAAATCAAACCAATTCATGCTATCACAGACACATTGTAGTATTTACATATTGTTAATTCCTGCCTATCACAGACACATTATAATATTTACATAGTCAATTTCTTTTAAATCATTTTCTCAACTAATATTGAAGGACAGAACTATACACAAGCATTGCTTTCACTAAATGGCAGCCATATTTGTAAACCAGCATTCTATTACTGCATAACTCAAAAACGTTAATACATAGAGACTAGATCCAAGTGTCTAACCCATATAAGCATATGCAAAATTGCTTGTCTAACAGTGACCTTTGTGTCCTTACAAGTGTTAAGTGTCCTTAACCTATAGTTTAGACAATCATAATTAATCCATTATTTGCATATTGCAGACACTTTGTAACAATTATATATGACTAATTTATTTTAGATCATGTCTTTAGGTGATACAGAACAAGATAAACATACACATGCATTACTTTTGGTGTTCGTGTCACTTTTTACTCAATTGCAGCGATTGTACAATGATGATTTACCACATAACTCAAAATCTCTAATCCATAGAGACTACATTCAAAGTATAACCCCCCCCCCCCCCCCCACACACACACACTCACACACACACACACACACTGCCAGGTTTAAACTTTCTTTGGCCCTGACCTGGATCTCTAGGTTGAATTATCGAAATTGAGCCATTTCCTGAACTTTGTAGTATTTGTTGCCTCCAATTTCTTTTAAATCATGTCTCCATTCAGTCACATAGAAACAAAGTATTTGAGGGGATTGTGTATTCCACGAAGACTTGTTTCTATATCATTCATAAGCCAATTACATATAGCTGTCCTCTCAGTCAACAACACTTTCATTTGCAGTGTAGCACGTACACCATGGCTCCTTAGATATTCAATGAGAAATGATCATAAGGAATATACATTTGTCATTGTAGGATCTCATTTGTACAATCAAATATGTAACAAAACTATTTGTACTAAACAGTAACCACACATGTATGTATGTATGTATGTATGTATGTATGTATGTATGTATGTATGTATGTATGTAGCCACGACGTTTTCCTAGTTGAAGTTTCAGTTCCATTTGATGGTCACATCGACAGGTGTTACACAGAGAAATTTGATAAATATATGCCACTCTCTCTTCAAATCAATAACCTAGGGTTCTTTTGTAGAATCATTGTCATAGTGATCGGTAATTTAGGATCAGTTCACAAACGTGTAATACCTGGTTTTAAGTTGATTGGCATCCCGCATCAAACCAAAAAGTGGTTAGCACGATAAATGAGTGTTAGTGTGTATGTATGTACGTATGTATATACGTATGTATGTATGTATGTATGTATGTACGTATGTATGTATGTATGTATGTATGTATGTATGTACGTATGTACGTATGTACGTATGTACGTACGTACGTACGTACGTATGTACGTATGTATGTATGTATGTATGTATGTATGTATGTATGTATGTATGTATATTAATCAAAGGATCACTGTTTTTACTTACGATGATTATTTACACAGGCCTGTAAACTACACGACGAATGTATGGTCATATCTAATCAGGTGTTATCAGGTGGAGGTATATCACTAGATAATACCATGTGACCCACCTTTATACGTCACATAGTAGGTAAACCGACTAGGATCCTCTAGTATCGTGTATGCTCATCTGCTTGCACATATTCTATTTCCATTTCCAGTTGATTAAATTCGAAAGTGGTTCATAATCAGTCATTGTCGATAATGTGGTCAAGAGCGCATAGTACTAGCCCTGAGAAGATACTAAATTGTCATCCCCCACCTGACAGGTTTTATATTATTCAGATATCAGACATTAGTCAGAATGTGTCTGAAACCGAGAAATGTTTGGAATATTTGCAGTTGAGGTTATTTTAGTCAGATCTTAGACAGATTGCAATTGTGTATATCGTGCGTAATCTCTTGTGAATATCGTTCAGTGCCTAATCATTCCTCTGTACATTTGGATTGAATAGAAGGGTACAACTATTGTAAATATCACTTTAGGCTAACTTCTTCACGTTTATCCAACAGTATCAGCCATCATGTTGACTTGACTGTATCTAGCTTTAAGGCCTGAATTACATACGGAGATTCAAAGTCGTCCCGCTGTTTTCTTTGGACGCTTCCTCTTAACGACAACATATTGAGTAAAATACAGCTACATTTGTATGTCCTTGAAAATATAGTGAAAATGAAAAGAGATTACTCGATAATTACTCGTTAACGTATTCACTATCTCTCAGGCGTTTAAAATGACTAAATTCATGTGTAATGATTCGATGTGGAAAGTCTTTGCAATCTGTTGTTAAGCATAGACATTTACACACAGTATGCTGAATTTGAAACTTTCTGCTGTCATATGTTCACTTACTTATAAAATAAATATTTTGAAAATATTTCAAGATGTAAAGATTAATCCTGTGTCCTTTTAAAGTTTATCGTTTATTCCATGCCATGCTTGACAAGCAGCTTGCACGAGTCGTCTAACTAGGAAACTATCAATAACAAAATGTCTTATTTTTACAGATAAGATAGGCCACGAACTAAGTGATTGATACAGAGAAGCCATATTATAGGCCACGAACTAAGTGATTGATACAGAGAAGCCACATTATGTTAAAAGTCGATGTTTGAACCCATTTTGATTGTCAACGATAACCCTCCCTGCTGACTTTCATTCTATATTTTTTTTATGTATATCGCTCTTGGGACATTTATTTTAGAACCACTGAATTTTCGTTATAACCAAAAACTGTTATTCCACATGCGTTCATGTGAGCGCGTGAGTGAGTGAGTGAGTGAGTGAGTGAGTAGGTGGGTGGGTGGGTGGGTGAGTGAGTGAGTGAGTGAGTGAGTGAGTGAGTGAGTGAGTGAGTGCGCGCGCGCACGCGCGCGCGTGCGTGCGTGTGTGTGTGTGTGTGTGTGTATGAGTATGCGTATGTTGTAGAGATGTATTTTTCGCTCTCAATGCGTACTGTTTGGCAAAAATATATTTAAAACTAACGTATTGACATGAGAATTCAGAGAAGAACGTTTTATATATGTATGTATGTATGTATGTATGTATGTATGTATGTATGTATGTGTGTGTGTGTGTGTGTATGTATGTATGTATGTATGTATGTATGTATGTATGTATGTATGTATGTACATGTATGTATGTATGTATGTATGTATGTATGTATGTATGTGTATGTGTGTGTGTGTGTGTGTGTGTGTTGATGTCATACTAGGCAAATCTGACATTGATAGATGTATATTCATTTAAGATATTTATTTATATTTTTATTGACACTTTTTTAGCTATTGGGTATACTATTAATAATTCTGAATCTATTTGAAACTCCGGCGTTACGGGTGGTACATTTTTAGTCTGTCATTGGCGAGCAGCTGACGTCTTGTAACATGATAGTAAGAATAGATGGGAATAATTTATGCCTTGATATACATTATTTGAAATGAGACCCTTAACGGTAAGTTACATATCAAAGTAGGTGTTATATAAATGTTTGGATATTTGTGCTGACACACTTTACTTCACAAACGTTTCTCGAACACATAGACAATGCGAAGTGAAACAATCTCGCTTTTTAATTACCTTCAACATCATGGTATTATCTACATATCTTAGCATGTGTCTGAGGTAAAGTTATTATTCATTATGCATGGCTGGTATAAATCATTGTAATAATTTACTGAAGTGAATTATTACTTATTTCGTCACGTAGGCCACCATTTGTCAATTAGTATAATGGAATGAATGTTTTACGGCATTGAAAGGTCAGCCAACTTTGACTATGTGCACTATGTATTTCGTATTTGTTTTTGCCTTATTTTATACCTCACGAAATCACGTCTTGCTGGACAGGTACGATGCTGATAGCGAATATAGAGCACACAGTCATGCATATAAGCTAAAATCAATAACTTGTAAATAAATATGAAATACAAATTATAATTAGGAACCAAAACACGGATGTTTTATAGGCCGGTAGCGTGTTAAGCTATGATAAATACAATAGGTGAAACAAATTGAAACACCATAAAGTGTGAAACAGGATGTGACGCACCTATCTCTTACTCACCTATTATTTGATGGAATATTTATTTGGAATAATGAAAATGAATCGAGGACAATCGATGATACATATTTATAGAAAAAAAGATTACGCGAGCAACAAACACACGAACATTTGCCTATTTTGAAATGTACTGAATAACAAAGAATAGTGGATGGTGATATATCTGTTTGGTCACCTGATATCATCAACACTTACGACAGAATTTGTGCTGAAGATGAAATATCCAATAATTTTAGCAAAAATAATACTTGCAGTGTTCGGCATGACTTAGATATGTTCATGATAATAAAGCCATAAAGCTGTCATACTCTCTAAATATATTATTCATATTTGTTACTCTGAGGTTTCAAATATCAACATAAGCTTATCTGCAGTAACACAGTTTAGTGATAATTACTCTACTGTTTTGTATATTTAAAGATACTAACACAGAATATAAAAGTGACTAAATATACACTGTCTTAAACCGTACAGCTCACGTTGAAATACACATAGCACCTGTACAAGGAAATCCTTCATTTTATCAGGTAGAAATTGAAATATAATTTCAGCTATGTGAGAAGCACAAAACCTTTGTAATGTGGCTGACGGCGATGGAAGATAAAGCTATTGGACAGGTATTGACTATAGGCAAGGCTACACCCACGCAAATTGCCGTAAATTTATTCATGTCACGGATTTACCTCATTGCCACCTGCTAACCACGTAGCTTCACTATTTCAACCCTAGATAATGACGACGAATATTTACCCAAGAAGATATTTTAATGTGAACAAGTCGAAATATTGAAAATGTCAGAATCATGTCATGACATACAAATAAATTAAAGTAGCTGTAAATGTTGGCCATTAAATACCGCCTCACGTTTATTGTTTTCTATGACATTAATAATCTTGAGTTAATTAGGATTTCAGAAATAAATGAATATCAATAAACATTAACTTTTATTTTCTATTGTACCTTATTCTTGTCCTTACACTTTCAGTCACTGTTTTGTTAGACGTTTATAAATATATAGTTTAGCTCATTTAAAAATACTCCCTAAATGTTAACCAGATTTAAACTGAATGCCTCCCGTAAGGCTAAAACATAGGTTTTTCTCCCCTACACACAATATTAGTATGCATTCTTATTAAGATAACCTAATTACCGAAAATTATGCACATTAATCATTGAAAGTTAAAAGTATGCCAACAGGTACAGGATTTTATAGGATATGTGTGCTTTGTTATGGTTGATGTCTGTGCCAAATTATATAGAATTTGAAGCTTGCATTCTTAAGATAAAGCCTAATTACCAAAGTTCATTAAGTATGCAAATTACTCATTAAAACTGTAAGCTACAGCAACAAGCATTACAATAAATATGCAACTTGAATTATGCATTCTTAAGATATGTCCTAATTACTAAAAACCTTTAATTATGCAAATGACTAAATAAAATTGTTGTTGGATGATTACCAAAATATAACCAGTTCTTGTGTTTAGCATATGGAAGATGTGTAGCAAGTTCGGTACACTAGCTTTTGAGATATCGTGTCCACAGACAGAGACAGACAGCCACACATACATACATAGACGCAGACAGACAGACAGACAGACAAAAGCATAACATAACCTCCCCTTACAGGAGTTTAAAATGTCATGAAGATGATACAATGACGTTTTTAAACATAATTTAACGATAAACGATTTACCGTATTTTTGGAAAAGAGGACAAATGCAAACAAAAAAATAAAAGTACTAAATGACGACGAAATATTGAAACAAACGTAAACCATTAGCGTATTAACACATGGAAAGTTCAAATAAAACGTTCAATATCTGATTGACTGTATGACCACGTGCTCAGACAAAATGTAAATCATTCCAAGCAGCGTGTCTATTGACGATAATACAGTAGGCCAATGGTACCCAAAGAATATGCTATATTACATGTATTGTTAATAATTTTATCTTTACGTGCCTAGTTACCATTGACCATTTTTATCCGTTTAAAATAATTTACATAGAGCAATAAAGATGTCATTGAAAACTATGTTAGACTACAAAAGGCATTCTGCTTATTATAAATTAAATAGAAAAGATCGCAATAAGTTGTCTGGTAAAAAAATGCAATCATTATGCATTAATCTGAAAATGGTTGTTTTTGGACAAAGAGACTGCAAAGAGAATACAAAGAGAATACAAAGAGACTGCGAATTTTGTGTAATAAATATTTGCCACGTCTAATCTCAGACCCTACTGATAAATGTCTATTTATATCCCACAATGCATCTAGAGCAGTATTTCCTACATATACACATCGCCATATTGTTTTTCTACACTATGTAATTGATTTATTGAAAGACCCTGCCATAATGCAAATACAAATGTTTGAAAACAATTAATTTGCTATCTTTTGACAACACAATGAGATACTAAGTGCATACCATTGCATATAATGATAAAAACAAACTAATACTATATATCGTCAAATGCTTAAATGTATGTATGTATGTATGTATGTATGTATGTATGTATGTATGTATGTATGTATGTATGTGTGTGTGTGTAGGTAGGTAGGTAGGTAGGTAGGCAGGCAGGCAGGCAGGTAGGTGTATGTATGTGTATGTATGTATGTATGTATGTATGTATGTATGTATGTATGTATGTATAGTACTTGCTTTAGAGAATAAATCATGGTTATAAACAATTGCCACAATGGGTAAACCTTACGATGATATATGATGTTAAAGATATCAACGTCGTACATTTCTAATAAACAATCATTTGAGCTCAATGTCTGGTGGTTATAATGTGTTTTTTTTCTTTTACCGCAGGTCTAAGCTAAAAATATTTTCCTGATTAAAATGTAGTTGCCCGATTAGAAATGTCAAAGGAGGATGTCATAAATGGGCCGATAAGAGGTTTGACGAGCTATAGATTCCATTACAGCCACCTGGAAATAATCTGAAATGGATGTAGCCTCACCAATCACTAGGCATAGATGAGATAGCTATCTCACCAGTTTTCTTTTCAATATTTGACATGTAAAATGGCCCCTCAAGGTCACGAATCATCTTTAGTGCCAATAGTAGATCCATACAAACTTGGAGTATCTATAGCGTAAATATAATGTGTCTGTCTTAAATAGTATGCGTATTGTATATATAAACAGCAATTCAAACTATGTATCTTCCTTAATATGTATAGACATATAAGACTGCCTCGAAACTGACTAAGCAATATCTTATCATAAAAACACGGGGTGTGTGTGGACGGGAGTTATGGATTGGTTTTGTATGACTGATTTGTTTTACGATAATCTCAAGCTATGATTAATTATTAAATAGAGCTCATGTATCATTTGCATGGCAATTCGGAAACAGTTGTTAATCCTAGTAGGTATTAATACATAAACACTCATAATATTATTATATTCTTAATACACAATACAGTACAGTACAGTACAGTACAGTACAGTACAGTACAGTACAGTACAGTACAATACAATACAATACAATACAATACAATACAATACAATACAATACAATATAATATAATATAATATAATATGATACAATACAATGATATGCAATGCAATGCAGCAATGTAGTACAATACAATACAATACAATACAATACAATACAATACAATACAATACAATACAATACAAGTCAATTAAATTCAATACAGCACAGTTACCTACCTACCTACGCACTTACCTAGTTCACTACCTACCTATATCCCAGTCACTAACCAGTTTACTAGTTAGCTATCTACCAATCTCACAACCTTCTTACCTATCTATCTACCTACCTACCTACCTTGCCGCCTACCAATCTACCTACCAATCTACCTACTAAATACCTACTTTCCCACCTAACCCCCCGGACATCTACTTAATATACATGTACAATACATACCTATGTACTACCTACCTTCCCACTAAATCACTTACCTGCCTGCCTGTCTCCCTGCCTCCCTACCAACCAACCTACCTGCATACATACATACATACATACATACATACATACATACATACATACGTACGTACGTACATGCATACATACATACATACATACATACATACATACATACATACATACATATAGGGCCTAGCTATAGCTGTGGTAAACACACTGAATGCGGAGCAGTCGGGGAAGATAAAATGAACGTTTCATTTTTGGATGTACATGTATTCAATGTTGTTATAACAATACTTGGCTGTGGTAAAGCTAAGTAAGTAAACTTTATTGTAATATTGAGTCTCTACACACTTACCCATTATAAGATAACCTTAACTCATACTATGATGGAAATGTCAACATAACATCTTTTTTCCATTGCCAGGATTTCCTCATCAGTGCATAACTTAATAGGTTTTATAGAGATAACAAACATCTTTAAATTGCAATGTTGACAAAACATGAAGATAAATTGGATTATTACGAATAGACGTTGTGCTTAATAAGGTGACATGACCCTGCACAGTATCCATGAGTCATTTTCTATATTTCTAGACATTTTACTGTAAATGTTAATCAAACTTTCGAACATGGTGTTCAATATCTGTACCTTTATCAATGGCCTGATAATAGTAACACAACGTTCATTGCCTAGCTTTGAAGTAACTAGGTCTTACGTCAATCTTACACAAACATGTTTATGCTGAATTAATACCTTTATTACGCCGTGCGTGCGTCTGTCTGTCTGTGCATATTTTCAATGGTGCAGTATTTGTTGTTTTAGTAATGACGTTAGTCTTGTCAGTTCTGCAGTAAGCATATAACGAATGTATTGTTATATATCAAGTTATCACAGTGAGTGCATTGCCAATGTATTGTTTCTATATCAAGTTATCACAATGCAGTGAGTACATTGTCAATGTATTGTTTACATATCAAGTTATCACAATGCAGTGAGCTCATTGCAAATTTATTGTTTATATTGTGAGTTATCACATTGCAGTGAGCTTATTACAAATCGTAGTCAACAAAAGGAATAACATCAAAATTTCAAATATATCCTACGGCAGTTTACTCTGTTATCTACGTCATATTACGTATTCCCATTAAATCATTCCTAGGTCACTTGATAGGTTTCAAAATTTGTTATTTTGATATACTGATACATTGGAAAGAAGTATGACGTCATCAAGGCAACTGTATATATAAATACTCAGGAGATACGATCACATTTTTACCTTGTGATACAAAGTAACAAGGAGATAATGATGTTCTGGTAAAAAAGAGGCCATTGATGAAATCGTGGAGATGTTTTTGGGTGTAAATCATAGCAGTAATACTTCGACCACTGTTGTTTTTAAATAAAACGAACTTAATGGACTTAACAGAGTCACAATGTTTACATAGCAAGATGTGTAATTGAAATGATATACTGTTTGAAGTCATTACAGTCAAAACTTGAGCCATACTCATATATAGAGATTCCTACCGTAATGTTGCCTTATAATTAACTACATATTGTGCAATTATCATGGTAGCGACCTGAAACTCATACAAAGGGTGTATCAATTATCATGGTAGCGACCTGAAACTCATACAAAGGGTGTATATTCCCATCTTATTATTTGTACTGTACTTCCAAATGTTAATAGCGAAATATAAGGTGATATTTAATTTGAGATAGTACAAATGTTGGACTTACTAAGCTATTGTATGTATTTATCTTAATTGGATTTCGGTAATTTAATGATCACTGAAGTAGACAGTAGTTTTTAATGACTTGGCTAAGCCATTTCAATATAACATTAAGTACTTGTCATCGTTGTGATAATCTGTCGGTCGCTATTTCCACGACATTAGACAAGTAGCAGGCAATTCAGCATTTGAACAGATAGCGATAAGTAGAGTTGATGACGACTAAGTGTAGAATAGTAAATTCAATGAGTCTCTCACAATGAATAAAGTATAGATATAGAGGATGTAAGCTAAGAATGGCTTATTATCCAATTTCTTCAAATCGTTGAATCTACCTTTGAGTCTACATATCTGTTCATATAAATCATATTTACTCTATCTATTAGAGTTGAATTTCAGAAATTATGTATTACAAACACTAGACCAAAGGTATAAAAAAAACCACAATATGGTAAAAGAAACAAACACATTTTGATATCTTATGTGCGAAATATGTATTTTAATCATGAACATCGACGAGTGAATCAAACGTTTGGTGAATTTCAGGACGAAGACCTTCGTTATCTTGCTACACATATAATGGTTAAACGGATGTCGTTAGTCAAGAGAGCTATGTAGATATTGTAGAAATGCCTTCAGGAAGGAAACAGTTGCATTGAATATTTCATTGTTTAACAAGAGAGGTATACATCCACAAGAGATAAGGATATAAATGCCTTGATATCAAGTATATGGATAAGTTTACCAGCTTTTGGGATTGCACGTATATTGCAATAAGAATCCAACCATCATTTAAAATTAGTATCCTGTCACAGGGTCGTCATAGAATTATCACGTATTAGTATCCTGTCACAGGGTCGTCATAGAATTATCACGTATTAGTATCCTGTCACAGGGTCGTCATAGAATTATCACGTATTAGTAGCTTTTGTTTAAAATTCATGACTTAGATTTACTGGTCACTTTATAATGAAATTTGAATTCTTATACATATTTATGTCTGGATACATGTAAAAGCTAACGCAAACATTAGAGTGTCACATAGACGGCAAGACTCATTTATCCAATAACTTTCCATTGTGTTATGTGTTACATAGATGGGAAGATTCATCTATCCATATCACTTTCCATTGTGTTATGTGTGACATAGATGGGAAGATTCATCTATCCATATCACTTTCCTTTGTGTTATGTGTTACATAGATGGGAAGACTCATCTATCCATGTCACTTTCCATTGTATTATGTGTCACATAGATGGCAAGACTCATCTTTCAATTGTGTTATGTGACACCTTGCCCTTAATATCTTTGTTTCTGAAAAGTGTTGAGTTCTCCTAACAATATCAAAAGCAGTCATATAACTCATATTTTCTCCATTTAACCTGACGATTACATAACCATTATTTTAGTCAATGTAATCCACCGTAATGCATTTTTAAATATATAAATGACTCACGTAAAATCTACAAATACGAAATATGGTTAACAACTAGAGTGACGTGTACATGGCTACACAGGGGTCGACTAAAACTTTAAAACAATTGGTTTGAAAGATAAACAAGACTCTGTCAAACTACAATATTGAACTCTTACCAGTTGCTGTAATCATAAACAGAGCTTGAGGGCATTGGTAGGTATGAAAATAAAAGAAGCACACATTTCCGACAATTGTTGCCATTCACTTCACTGACGTTTCTGTCTCACACAATGTAAGAATCAATAAAATACAACGACACAATGATAAAAGTATAATACAGTACTAAAACTGTTATGAGACGACGTTAAATGAATGAACATGTTGGTACAATATAGATAAAAGAAGATAAACAATTGTAGGACCTTGTTATAGACAAAAATGAACAGCTCATTGGGAAAACGTAGAATGCTTGCTTAACTTATGCCGTGTTGTCAACAGACATCATATTGGTAGCTGGTAGTTTTGTGACATACCCTACTCGAATACACACCACTCCAATACACAGAATCACATACCAAAGTTGTACAGTAAACTACTGTAAAGTACATTAGTGTAATACAACTTTAGTGTGCTGTATTCAAGTAGTAATGTTGTACATTGTCGTATGTATGCTGTGTTTACGGTTAAACTCCGTATAGCGACCCATTGATCGTTGGAAAGTTTAATACGTTTTCCAAAGTTAAACTGAACACAGGGGTACCATAAATCTTCCATGTACACTACACAAGTCTTGACTCGTGGCCACACTTAATTGTTACGACACAAATATAATTACTAAACGTATCTGTCTCATAATTATGAGAAGATTTACGAATAGACACACTGGAAATGCTTATTTGACAAATAGCACCCATTAATCAAAGTCTTAAAGTTGCCCAGGGCCGTGCCACTTCTGTCTCATAAATCATGGATATATAGAATGAATGCGATGTTTTCAAATTCTACTAACGAAATTGAATGACTTTGTCCCACACTTGCATGAAACCTGTCTAATATGTTATTGCAGTGTCACTGATATCGTTCAGTAAGCAATACTTGCATCTCTGCCGTCACGTTTATGGTTTCGTTTCAAGATTTTTAACTACTTACATATTCACAATGGGTAATTACCTGACCTCTTTGTACATATTCACAATGGGTAATTACCTTACCTCTTTCTACATATTCACAATGGGTAATTACCTGACCTCTTTGTATATATTCACAATGGGTAATTACCTGACCTCTTTGTACATATTCACAATGGGTAATTACCTGACCTCTTTCTACATATTCACAATGGGTAATTACCTTACCTCTTTCTACATATTCACAGTGGGTAATTACCTGACCTCTTTGTACATATTCACAATGGGTAATTACCTGACCTCTTTCTACATATTCACTATGGGTAATTACTTTACCTCTTTCTACATATTCACAATGGGTAATTACCTGACCCCTTTCTACATATTCACAATGGGTAATTACCTGACCTCTTTGTACATATTCACAATGGGTTATTACCTGACCTCTTTGTACATATTCACAATGGGTAATTACCTTACCTCTTTCTACATATTCACAATGGGTAATTACCTTACCTCTTTGTACATATTCACAATGGGTAATTACCTGACCTCTTTGTACATATTCACAATGGGTAATTACCTTACCTCTTTGTACATATTCACAATGGGTAATTACCTGACCTCTTTGTACATATTCACAATGGGTAATTACCTTACCTCTTTGTACATATTCACAGTGGGTAATTACCTGACCTCTTTGTACATATTCACAATGGGTAATTACCTGACCTCTTTGTACATATTCACAATGGGTAATTACCTGACCTCTTTCTACATATTCACAATGGGTAATTACCTTACCTCTTTGTACATATTCACAATGGGTAATTACCTGACCTCTTTGTACATATTCACAATGGGTAATTAAGTGACCTCTTTGTACATATTCACAACGGGTAATTACCTTACCTCTTTGTACATATTCACAATGGGTAATTACCTTACCTCTTTGTACATATTCACAATGGGTAATTACCTGACCTCTTTGTACATATTCACAATGGGTAATTACCTTACCTCTTTCTACATATTCACAATGGGTAATTACCTTACCTCTTTCTACATATTCACTATGGGTAATTACCTGACCTCTTTCTACATATTCACAATTGGTAATTACCTTACCTCTTTGTACATATTCACAATGGGTAATTACCTTACCTCTTTGTACATATTCACAATGGGTAATTACCTGACCTCTTTGTACATATTCACAATGGGTAATTACCTTACCTCTTTCTACATATTCACAATGGGTAATTACCTTACCTCTTTCTACATATTCACTATGGGTAATTACCTGACCTCTTTCTACATATTCACAATGGGTAATTACCTTACCTCTTTGTACATATTCACAATGGGTAATTACCTGACCTCTTTGTACATATTCACAATGGGTAATTACCTGACCTCTTTGTACATATTCACTATGGGTTATTACCTGACCTCTTTGTACATATTCACAATTGGTAATTACCTTACCTCTTTGTACATATTCACAGTGGGTAATTACCTGACCTCTTTCTACATATTCACAATGGGTAATTACCTTACCTCTTTGTACATATTCACAATGGGTAATTACCTTACCTCTTTCTACATATTCACAATGGGTAATTACCTGACCTCTTTGTACATATTCACAATGGGTAATTACCTTACCTCTTTGTACATATTCACAATGGGTAATTACCTGACCTCTTTCTACATATTCACAATGGGTAATTACCTTACCTCTTTCTACATATTCACAATGGGTAATTACCTGACCTCTTTGTACATATTCACAATGGGTAATTACCTTACCTCTTTCTACATATTCACAATGGGTAATCACCTGACCTCTTTCTACATATTCACAATGGGTAATTACCTTACCTCTTTGTACATATTCACAATGGGTAATTATCTGACCTCTTTCTACATATTCACTATGGGTAATTACCTTACCTCTTTCTACATATTCACAATGGGTAATTACCTGACCTCTTTCTACATATTCACTATGGGTAATTACCTGACCTCTTTGTACATATTCACAATGGGTAATTACCTGACCTATTTCTACATATTCACAATGGGTAATTACCTGACCTCTTTGTACATATTCACAATGGGTAATTACCTGACCTCTTTGTACATATTCACTATGGGTAATTACCTGACCTCTTTGTACATATTCACTATGGGTAATTACCTGACCTCTTTCTACATATTCACTATGGGTAATTACCTGACCTCTTTGTACATATTCACAATGGGTAATTACCTGACCTCTTTCTACATATTCACAATGGGTAATTACCTGACCTCTTTCTACATATTCACTATGGGTAATTACCTGACCTCTTTGTACATATTCACAATGGGTAATTACCTTACCTCTTTCTACATATTCACTATGGGTAATTACCTGACCTCTTTGTACATATTCACAATGGGTAATTACCTTACCTCTTTGTACATATTCACAATGGGTAATTACCTTACCTCTTTCTACATATTCACTATGGGTAATTACCTGACCTCTTTGTACATATTCACAATGGGTAATTACCTGACCTCTTTCTACATATTCACAATGGGTAATTACCTTACCTCTTTGTACATATTCACTATGGGTAATTACCTGACCTCTTTGTACATATTCACAATGGGTAATTACCTTACCTCTTTCTACATATTCACAATGGGTAATTACCTGACCTCTTTGTACATATTCACAATGGGTAATTACCTGACCTCTTTCTACATATTCACAATGGGTAATTACCTGACCTCTTTCTACATATTCACTATGGGTAATTACCTGACCTCTTTGTACATATTCACAATGGGTAATTACCTTACCTCTTTCTACATATTCACTATGGGTAATTACCTGACCTCTTTGTACATATTCACAATGGGTAATTACCTTACCTCTTTGTACATATTCACAATGGGTAATTACCTGACCTCTTTGTACATATTCACAATGGGTAATTACCTTACCTCTTTCTACATATTCACTATGGGTAATTACCTGACCTCTTTGTACATATTCACAATGGGTAATTACCTGACCTCTTTGTACATATTCACAATGGGTAATTACCTGACCTCTTTGTACATATTCACAGTGGGTAATTACCTTACCTCTTTCTACATATTCACAATGGGTAATTACCTTACCTCTTTGTACATATTCACAATGAGTAATTACCTGACCTCTTTGTACATATTCACAATGGGTAATTACCTTACCTCTTTGTACATATTCACAATGGGTAATTACCTTACCTCTTTGTACATATTCACAATGAGTAATTACCTGACCTCTTTGTACATATTCACAATGGGTAATTACCTGACCTCTTTGTACATATTCACAATCGGTAATTACCTGACCTCTTTCTACATATTCACTATGGGTTATTACCTGACCTCTTTGTACATATTCACAATTGGTAATTACCTGACCTCTTTGTACATATTCACAATGGGTAATTACCTTACCTCTTTGTACATATTCACAATGGGTAATTACCTGACCTCTTTCTACATATTCACAATGGGTAATTACCTGACCTCTTTGTACATATTCACAATGGGTAATTACCTTACCTCTTTGTACATATTCACAATGGGTAATTACCTGACCTCTTTCTACATATTCACAATGGGTAATTACCTTACCTCTTTCTACATATTCACAATGGGTAATTACCTGACCTATTTCTACATATTCACAATTGGTAATTACCTGACCTCTTTCTACATATTCACAATGGGTAATTATCTGACCTCTTTCTACATATTCACAATGGGTAATTACCTTACCTCTTTCTACATATTCACTATGGGTATTTACCTGACCTCTTTGTACATATTCACTATGGGTTATTACCTGACCTCTTTCTACATATTCACAATGGGTAATTACCTTACCTCTTTGTACATATTCACAATTGGTAATTACCTGACCTCTTTGTACATATTCACAATGGGTAATTACCTGACCTCTTTGTACATATTTACAATGGGTAATTACCTGACCTCTTTCTACATATTCACAATGGGTAATTACCTGACCTCTTTCTACATATTCACAATCGGTAATTACCTTACCTCTTTGTACATATTCACAATGGGTAATTACCTGACCTCTTTGTACATATTCACAATTGGTAATTACCTGACCTCTTTGTACATATTCACAATGGGTAATTACCTTACCTCTTTGTACATATTCACAATGGGTAATTACCTTACCTCTTTGTACATATTCACAATGGGTAATTACCTGACCTCTTTGTACATATTCACAATGGGTAATTACCTTACCTCTTTGTACATATTCACAATGGGTAATTAAGTGACCTCTTTCTACATATTCACAATGGGTAATTACCTTACCTCTTTGTACATATTCACAATGGGTAATTACCTTACCTCTTTGTACATATTCACAATGGGTAATTACCTTACCTCTTTGTACATATTCACAATGGGTAATTAAGTGACCTCTTTCTACATATTCACAGTGGGTAATTACCTGACCTCTTTGTACATATTCACAATGGGTAATTACCTTACCTCTTTGTACATATTCACAATGGGTAATTACCTTACCTCTTTCTACATATTCACAATGGGTAATTACCTGACCTCTTTGTACATATTCACAATTGGTAATTACCTGACCTCTTTGTACATATTCAGAATGGGTAATTACCTGACCTCTTTGTACATATTCACAATGGGTAATTACCTTACCTCTTTGTACATATTCACAATGGGTAATTAAGTGACCTCTTTCTACATATTCACAATTGGTAATTACCTGACCTCTTTGTACATATTCAGAATGGGTAATTACCTTACCTCTTTCTACATATTCACAATGGGTAATTACCTGACCTCTTTGTACATATTCACAATGGGTAATTACCTGACCCCTTTCTACATATTCACAATGGGTAATTACCTGACCCCTTTCTACATATTCACAATGGGTAATTACCTTACCTCTTTCTACATATTCACAGTGGGTAATTACCTGACCTCTTTCTACATATTCACAATGGGTAATTACCTGACCCCTTTCTACATATTCACAATGGGTAATTACCTGACCTCTTTGTACATATTCACAATGGGTAATTACCTGACCTCTTTGTACATATTCACAGTGGGTAATTACCTGACCTCTTTCTACATATTCACAGTGGGTAATTACATGACCCCTTTCTACATATTCACAATGGGTAATTACCTGACCTCTTTCTACATATTCACAATGGGTAATTACCTTACCTCTTTGTACATATTCACAATGGGTAATTACCTGACCTCTTTGTACATATTCACAATGGGTAATTACCTGACCTCTTCCTACATATTCACAATGGGTAATTACCTGACCTCTTTGTACATATTCACAGTGGGTAATTACCTGACCTCTTTGTACATATTCACAATGGGTAATTACCTGACCTCTTTGTACATATTCACAATGGGTAATTACCTGACCTCTTTGTACATATTCACAATGGGTAATTACCTGACCTCTTTGTACATATTCACAGTGGGTAATTACCTGACCTCTTTCTACATATTCACAGTGGGTAATTACATGACCCCTTTCTACATATTCACAATGGGTAATTACCTGACCTCTTTCTACATATTCACAGTGGGTAATTACATGACCCCTTTCTACATATTCACAATGGGTAATTACCTGACCTCTTTCTACATATTCACAATGGGTAATTACCTTACCTCTTTGTACATATTCACAATGGGTAATTACCTGACCCCTTTCTACATATTCACAATGGGTAATTACCTGACCTCTTTGTACATATTCACAGTGGGTAATTACCTGACCTCTTTGTACATATTCACAATGGGTAATTACCTGACCTCTTTGTACATATTCACTATGGGTAATTACCTGACCTCTTTCTACATATTCACAATGGGTAATTACCTGACCTCTTTGTACATATTCACAATGGGTAATTACCTGACCTCTTTGTACATATTCACAGTGGGTAATTACCTGACCTCTTTGTACATATTCACAATGGGTAATTACCTGACCTCTTTCTACATATTCACAATGGGTAATTACCTGACCTCTTTCTACATATTCACAATGGGTAATTACCTTACCTCTTTCTACATATTCACAATGGGTAATTACCTTACCTCTTTGTACATATTCACAATGGGTAATTACCTTACCTCTTTCTACATATTCACAATGGGTAATTACCTTACCTCTTTGTACATATTCACAATGGGTAATTACCTGACCTCTTTCTACATATTCACAATGGGTAATTACATGACCCCTTTCTACATATTCACAATGGGTAATTACCTGACCTATTTCTACATATTCACAATGGGTAATTACCTTACCTCTTTGTACATATTCACAATGGGTAATTACCTGACCTCTTTGTACATATTCACAATGGGTAATTACCTTACCTCTTTCTACATATTCACTATGGGTAATTACCTGACCTCTTTGTACATATTCACAATGGGTAATTACCTTACCTCTTTCTACATATTCACAATGGGTAATTACCTGACCTCTTTGTACATATTCACAATGGGTAATTACCTTACCTTTTTCTACATATTCACTATGGGTAATTACCTGACCTCTTTGTACATATTCACAATGGGTAATTACCTGACCTCTTTCTACATATTCACAATGGGTAATTACCTTACCTCTTTCTACATATTCACAATGGGTAATTACCTGACCTCTTTGTACATATTCACAATGGGTAATTACCTGACCTCTTTGTACATATTCACAATGGGTAATTACCTTACCTCTTTCTACATATTCACAATGGGTAATTACCTTACCTCTTTGTACATATTCACAGTGGGTAATTACCTGACCTCTTTGTACATATTCACAATGGGTAATTACCTGACCTCTTTCTACATATTCACAATGGGTAATTACCTTACCTCTTTGTACATATTCACAATGGGTAATTACCTTACCTCTTTGTACATATTCACAATGGGTAATTACCTTACCTCTTTCTACATATTCACAATGGGTAATTACCTTACCTCTTTGTACATATTCACAATGGGTAATTACCTGACCTCTTTCTACATATTCACAATGGGTAATTACCTGACCTCTTTCTACATATTCACTATGGGTAATTACCTTACCTCTTTCTACATATTCACAATGGGTAATTACCTTACCTCTTTCTACATATTCACTATGGGTAATTACCTTACCTCTTTCTACATATTCACAATGGGTAATTACCTTACCTCTTTCTACATATTCACAGTGGGTAATTACCTGACCTCTTTCTACATATTCACAGTGGGTAATTACCTGACCTCTTTGTACATATTCACAATGGGTAATTACCTGACCTCTTTCTACATATTCACAATGGGTAATTACCTTACCTCTTTGTACATATTCACTATGGGTAATTACCTTACCTCTTTCTACATATTCACAATGGGTAATTACCTGACCTCTTTGTACATATTCACAATGGGTAATTACCTTACCTCTTTGTACATATTCACTATGGGTAATTACCTGACCTCTTTGTACATATTCACAATGGGTAATTACCTTACCTCTTTCTACATATTCACTATGGGTAATTATCTGACCTCTTTCTACATATTCACAATGGGTAATTACCTTACCTCTTTCTACATATTCACAATGGGTAATTATCTTACCTCTTTCTACATATTCACAATGGGTAATTACCTGACCTCTTTGTACATATTCACTATGGGTAATTACCTGACCTCTTTGTACATATTCACAATGGGTAATTACCTTACCTCTTTGTACATATTCACAATGGGTACCTGACCTCTTTGTACATATTCACAATGGGTAATTATCTGACCTCTTTCTACATATACACAATGGGTAATTACCTGACCTCTTTCTACATATTCACAATGGGTAATTACCTGACCTCTTTGTACATATTCACAGTGGGTAATTACCTGACCTCTTTGTACATATTCACAATGGGTAATTACCTTACCTCTTTCTACATATTCACAATGGGTAATTACCTGACCCCTTTCTACATATTCACAATGGGTAATTACCTGACCTCTTTGAACATATTCACAATGGGTAATTACCTGACCTCTTTGAACATATTCACTATGGGTAATTACCTTACCTCTTTCTACATATTCACAATGGGTAATTACCTGACCTATTTCTACATATTCACAATTGGTAATTACCTGACCTCTTTCTACATATTCACAATGGGTAATTATCTGACCTCTTTCTACATATTCACAATGGGTAATTACCTTACCTCTTTCTACATATTCACTATGGGTATTTACCTGACCTCTTTGTACATATTCACTATGGGTTATTACCTGACCTCTTTCTACATATTCACAATGGGTAATTACCTTACCTCTTTGTACATATTCACAATGGGTAATTACCTTACCTCTTTCTACATATTCACAATGGGTAATTACCTTACCTCTTTCTACATATTCACAATGGGTAATTACCTGACCTCTTTGTACATATTCACAATGGGTAATTACCTTACCTCTTTCTACATATTCACAATGGGTAATTACCTTACCTATTTCTACATATTCACAATGGGTAATTACCTTACCCCTTTCTACATATTCACTATGGGTTATTACCTGACCTCTTTGTACATATTCACAATGGGTAATTACCTTACCTCTTTCTACATATTCACAATGGGTAATTACCTGACCTCTTTCTACATATTCACAATGGGTAATTACCTGACCTCTTTGTACATATTCACTATGGGTTATTACCTGACCTCTTTGTACATATTCACTATGGGTTATTACCTTACCTCTTTGTACATATTCACAATGGGTAATTACCTTACCTCTTTCTACATATTCACAATGGGTAATTACCTTACCTCTTTCTACATATTTACAATGGGTAATTACCTTACCTCTTTCTACATATTCACAATGGGTAATTACCTGACCTCTTTGTACATATTCACAATGGGTAATTACCTGACCTCTTTGTACATATTCACAATGGGTAATTACCTGACCTCTTTGTACACATTCACAATCGGTAATTACCTGACCCCTTTCTACATATTCACTATGGGTTATTACCTGACCTCTTTCTACATATTCACAATGGGTAATTACCTTACCTCTTTGTACATATTCACAATGGGTAATTACCTTACCTCTTTCTACATATTCACAATGGGTAATTACCTTACCCCTTTCTACATATTCACAATGGGTAATTACCTTACCTCTTTGTACATATTCACAATGGGTAATTACCTGACCTCTTTGTACATATTCACGATGGGTAATTACCTGACCTCTTTCTACATATTCAAAATGGGTAATTACCTGACCTCTTTGTACATATTCACTATGGGTAATTACCTGACCTCTTTGTACATATTCACAATGGGTAATTACCTGACCTCTTTCTACATATTCACAATGGGTAATTACCTTACCTCTTTGTACATATTCACAATGGGTAATTACCTGACCTCTTTGTACATATTCACAATGGGTAATTACCTGACCTCTTTGTACATATTCACAGTGGGTAATTACCTGACCTCTTTGTACATATTCACAATGGGTAATTACCTGACCTCTTTGTACATATTCACAATGGGTAATTACCTGACCTCTTTGTACATATTCACAATGGGTAATTACCTTACCTCTTTCTACATATTCACAATGGGTAATTACCTGACCTCTTTCTACATATTCACAATGGGTAATTACCTGACCTCTTTCTACATATTCACAATGGGTAATTACCTGACCTCTTTGTACATATTCACAATGGGTAATTACCTGACCTCTTTGTACATATTCACAATGGGTAATTACCTTACCTCTTTCTACATATTCACAATTGGTAATTACCTGACCTCTTTGTACATATTCACAATGGGTAATTACCTGACCTCTTTGTACATATTCACAATGGGTAATTATCTGACCTCTTTGTACATATTCACAATGAGTAATTACCTGACCTCTTTCTACATATTCACAATGGGTAATTATCTGACCTCTTTGTACATATTCACAATGAGTAATTACCTGACCTCTTTGTACATATTCACTATGGGTAATTACCTGACCTCTTTGTACATATTCACAATGGGTAATTACCTGACCTCTTTGTACATATTCACTATGGGTAATTACCTGACCTATTTCTACATATTCACAATGGGTAATTACCTGACCTCTTTGTACATATTCACAATGGGTAATTACCTGACCTCTTTGTACATATTCACAATGGATAATTACCTGACCTCTTTGTACATATTCACTATGGGTAATTACCTGACCTATTTCTACATATTCACAATGGGTAATTACCTGACCTCTTTGTACATATTCACAATGGGTAATTACCTTACCTCTTTCTACATATTCACAATGGGTAATTACCTGACCTCTTTGTACATATTCACTATGGGTAATTACCTGACCTCTTTGTACATATTCACAATGGGTAATTACCTTACCTCTTTGTACATATTCACAATGGGTAATTACCTGACCTCTTTCTACATATTCACAATGGGTAATTACCTTACCTCTTTCTACATATTCACAATGGGTAATTACCTTACCTCTTTGTACATATTCACAATGGGTAATTACCTTACCTCTTTCTACATATTCACAATGGGTAATTACCTTACCTCTTTCTACATATTCACAATGGGTAATTACCTGACCTCTTTCTACATATTCACAATGGGTAATTACCTGACCTCTTTCTACATATTCACAATGGGTAATTACCTGACATCTTTGTACATATTCACAATGGGTAATTACCTGACATCTTTGTACATATTCACAATGGGTAATTACCTTACCTCTTTGTACATATTCACAATGGGTAATTACCTGACCTCTTTGTACATATTCACAATGGGTAATTACCTGACATCTTTGTACATATTCACAATGGGTAATTACCTTACCTCTTTCTACATATTCACAATGGGTAATTACCTGACCTCTTTGTACATATTCACAATGGGTAATTACCTGACCTCTTTCTACATATTCACAATGGGTAATTACCTGACCTCTTTCTACATATTCACAATGGGTAATTACCTGACCTCTTTGTACATATTCACAGTGGGTAATTACCTGACCTCTTTCTACATATTCACAATGGGTAATTACCTGAACTCTTTGTACATATTCACAATGGGTAATTACCTTACCTCTTTCTACATATTCACAATGGGTAATTACCTTACCTCTTTGTACATATTCACAATGGGTAATTACCTGACCTCTTTGTACATATTCACAATGGGTAATTACCTTACCTCTTTCTACATATTCACAATGGGTAATTACCTGACCTCTTTGTACATATTCACAATGGGTAATTACCTGACCTCTTTCTACATATTCACAGTGGGTAATTACCTTACCTCTTTCTACATATTCACAATGGGTAATTACCTGACCTCTTTGTACATATTCACAATGGGTAATTACCTTACCTCTTTCTACATATTCACAATGGGTAATTACCTGACCTCTTTGTACATATTCACAATGGGTAATTAAGTGACCTCTTTGTACATATTCACAATGGGTAATTACCTGACCTATTTCTACATATTCACAATGGGTTATTACCTGACCTCTTTCTACATATTCACAATTGGTAATTACCTGACCTCTTTGTACATATTCACAATGGGTAATTACCTGACCTCTTTCTACATATTCACAATGGGTAATTACATGACCCCTTTGTACATATTCACAGTGGGTAATTACCTGACCTCTTTGTACATATTCACAATGGGTAATTACATGACCTCTTTGTACATATTCACAATTGGTAATTACCTGACCCCTTTGTACATATTCACAGTGGGTAATTACCTTACCTCTTTGTACATATTCACAATGGGTAATTACCTGACCTCTTTGTACATATTCACAATGGGTAATTACCTTACCTCTTTCTACATATTCACAATGGGTAATTACCTTACCTCTTTCTACATATTCACAATGGGTAATTACCTGACCTCTTTGTACATATTCACAATGGGTAATTACCTTACCTCTTTCTACATATTCACAATGGGTAATTACCTTACCTCTTTCTACATATTCACAATGGGTAATTACCTGACCTCTTTCTACATATTCACAATGGGTAATTACCTGACCTCTTTGTACATATTCACAATGGGTAATTACCTTACCTCTTTGTACATATTCACAATGGGTAATTACCTTACCTATTTCTACATATTCACAATGGGTAATTACCTGACCTCTTTGTACATATTCACAATGGGTAATTACCTTACCTCTTTCTACATATTCACAATTGGTAATTACCTGACCTCTTTCTACATATTCACAATGGGTAATTACCTTACCTCTTTCTACATATTCACAATGGGTAATTACCTGACCTCTTTGTACATATTCACAATGGGTAATTACCTGACATCTTTGTACATATTCACTATGGGTAATTACCTTACCTCTTTCTACATATTCACAATGGGTAATTACCTGACCTCTTTCTACATATTCACAATGGGTAATTACCTGACCTCTTTGTACATATTCACTATGGGTAATTACCTGACCTCTTTGTACATATTCACAATGGGTAATTACCTTACCTCTTTCTACATATTCACAATGGGTAATTACCTGACCTCTTTGTACATATTCACAATGGGTAATTACCTGACCTCTTTCTACATATTCACAATGGGTAATTATCTGACCTCTTTCTACATATTCACAATGGGTAATTACCTGACCCCTTTGTACATATTCACAGTGGGTAATTACCTGACCTCTTTGTACATATTCACAATGGGTAATTACCTGACCTCTTTGTACATATTCACAATTGGTAATTACCTGACCCCTTTGTACATATTCACAGTGGGTAATTACCTGACCTCTTTGTACATATTCACAATGGGTAATTACCTGACCTCTTTGTACATATTCACAATGGGTAATTACCTGACCTATTTCTACATATTCACAATGGGTTATTACCTGACCTCTTTCTACATATTCACAATGGGTAATTACCTTACCTCTTTGTACATATTCACAATGGGTAATTACCTGACCTCTTTCTACATATTCACAATGGGTAATTACCTGACCTCTTTGTACATATTCACAATGGGTAATTACCTTACCTCTTTCTACATATTCACAATGGGTAATTACCTTACCTCTTTCTACATATTCACAATGGGTAATTACCTGACCCCTTTCTACATATTCACAATGGGTAATTAAGTGACCTCTTTCTACATATTCACTATGGGTAATTACCTGACCTCTTTCTACATATTCACAATGGGTAATTACATGACCCCTTTCTACATATTCACAATGGGTAATTACCTGACCTCTTTCTACATATTCGCAATGGGTAATTACCTGACCTCTTTCTACATATTCACAATGAGTAATTACCTGACCTCTTTGTACATATTCACAATGGGTAATTACCTGACCTCTTTGTACATATTCACAATGGGTTATTACCTTACCTCTTTGTACATATTCACAATGAGTAATTACCTGACCTCTTTGTACATATTCACAATGGGTAATTACCTGACCTCTTTGTACATATTCACAATGGGTAATTACCTTACCTCTTTCTACATATTCACTATGGGTAATTACCTGACCCCTTTCTACATATTCACAATGGGTAATTACCTTACCTCTTTGTACATATTCACAATGGGTTATTACCTGACCTCTTTGTACATATTCACAATGGGTAATTACCTTACCTCTTTGTACATATTCACAATGGGTAATTACCTGACCTCTTTGTACATATTCACAATGGGTAATTAAGTGACCTCTTTCTACATATTCACAATGGGTAATTACCTTACCTATTTCTACATATTCACAATGGGTAATTACCTGACCTCTTTGTACATATTCACAATGGGTAATTACCTTACCTCTTTCTACATATTCACAATTGGTAATTACCTGACCTCTTTCTACATATTCACAATGGGTAATTACCTTACCTCTTTCTACATATTCACAATGGGTAATTACCTGACCTCTTTGTACATATTCACAATGGGTAATTACCTGACATCTTTGTACATATTCACTATGGGTAATTACCTTACCTCTTTCTACATATTCACAATGGGTAATTACCTGACCTCTTTCTACATATTCACAATGGGTAATTACCTGACCTCTTTGTACATATTCACAATGGGTAATTACCTTACCTCTTTCTACATATTCACAATTGGTAATTACCTTACCCCTTTCTACATATTCACTATGGGTAATTACCTGACCTCTTTCTACATATTCACAATTGGTAATTACCTGACCTCTTTCTACATATTCACAATTGGTAATTACCTGACCTATTTCTACATATTCACAATGGGTAATTACCTGACCTCTTTCTACATATTCACAATGGGTAATTCCTGGGCCTTTTGTGACAACATCTAAATATCTTTATCATGATGTGATGAAAAACAAAATAAGTTTTAGTGTGTGTTTTTACCTGTATTGAATACACTGACTTTGTTGGAAATGGAGCTTCACTTACTGACTTAGCGACTTCAAACATTTTCAGTCATTTGTATAAGATTATTACATTATGCCTTATAAAAAAAGTTGTTTGGTTCCGGTTACCCGACCCCATCTAGTTTTTCAGGCCGACCCTAAACTTTCTTTACGTATTCGAGAGAAATAAATAAAGCAAAATAACGAAATTTGTGAAGTTTCGCAAGGAATAGTGGCTGCAGAAACTGACATCAACTTAAAACAATAATATAAAACTGTTTTTCCAATCTGTAATGGCTGTACATCTAATAAAATGGCTGTACAACCAATAAAACAGAGACAATACAAAAATAAAAAACAAAATTAAAAATCTACCGACCTCATCTTTCTTAAATTGAATGTAATCGGAACCACACAATTTTTTATGCCATATCACAATAAAACAAAGAAAACAGAAATCCCAACAATGTAACTGTCATGGCTGATACCGGTCTAAGCAATTATGTCTTAGTGGGAAAGTTGTATGAGTAACTAACAATGAGTCCATGTACATTAGCTATGACAATAATGCAAGTGGATATTTATAACAAATCTTGTTGATGTCTATATTCCTTTAGGTGAACAACACGGCGAACACTATATGGGGGGTATTGCACCTATGAGCCTGTTCACGCTGTATTTCTAGCAATGATCATAAAGAAAGTAATGCCTAAGAGTATGTGATAGTAAATATATGGTCCATACATCACTTGTTGTTACATCTGATCACAATGCTCCACTATTTGGATCGTTGAAAGAGTTTTAGCTATCTCTTTAATGTTGTGCCAGCTGTGTCTCCTTTCAATATATGGGAGCCAAGAGATTATTCACTGATTGATTTTCACGAATCAAGTTTCCCTACTGGCAACTTTCTTGACAGAAACATATCTTGTATCTTTTGAAGGCCAAAGTAGCAATGCACAAATTGACAAGTTCTCTCATTGGTCATAACCGTTTTGAAGACATCGGCGATAATAAAAAAATAAGCCTAGCTAGTCTCATGCGTACTGAATGCGAATCACAAAAATATTTCCAAATATGTATGATGTAATTAAAATACAAGGTCTGTATGTATGTATGTATGTATGTATGTATGTATGTATGTATGTATGTACGTACGTACGTGTGTACGTGTGTGTGTGTGTGTGTGTGTGTGTGTGTGAGCGCGCGCGTGCCTGCCTGCCTGCCCGCCCGCCTGCGTGCGTGCGTGCGTGTGTGCGTGTGTGCTTGCTTGCGTGCGCGCGCGCGTCATAGGAAACGTTCACAAATGTTAGCTGAAATTTTGTGAGATGTTAATTAAGCTCGGCTGCCAGAAGTGAGACCGACTGAAGAAGTTTGATGACTAAAATTGGCGAGTAAAAAATTAAATAATAGATGAACACAACCCTGGTAATCCTAAGCTCAAGGAATTGTGAGTCAGCTTATTACTTTTGTTGAAGTGTAATCGATCACGCTGATTCGTTTTAATAATACATCTCTATTTCCTGCATGGACGACCACGATTTTCGGTTGTTTGCCGATATACGACAACATAAACAATGAATTCTCTACGGCGTGAAATTAGATCGTCAATGTTCAATGAATGTGAAGGGATAAAAATTGTATCCGTTTTGGTTTGGCGAGGACGTTGACCAGAAAGTGCTGTGCAACTTCTCTTTAATAACGCATGAATCAACAAATTCAACACTGGTGAATGATACCTTGGATGAAGAATGATTTGCGCCATCAACGTTCATTTCTATTTTGTAAAATATATTCAATTTAGAAGGTAATCGAATACCTGATACCAAGAAGACAAATAATTTCATAGCATTCGATTGGCGCCCTCCGGGGCCATCAATTTCGAGTTTGCCAGCAGCCTGGCATCCGACGTGGTATATTTCGAGGTTATTCATGGATTTATATTTTAATAATGCCACCATTAATGACCGTCATATACAAATTTCATTAATGTTGTCAAAATGTATCAAAATTGTTTTGCTTTCATTTGCAATTGAGGTAATCCTAATGTTTGTATTTTTGTGAAGACAACAACAACAATTTTGTCGCTAACAGCCAGTAATCTGATATGAATACTGACAAATGTTTGACGTAACAACTCTGTACGCAGTCAATGCGGCTGCTTTACTCACGCGTTTGACACGTGATGTATTCGATAATATACTTAGTCTAGTGAAAGCAGTTTTTTCCATTACCAAGGATTATATGCTTACAATAAAATTGATAGTGGTTCTGGAAATAACTTCTCTATAGCTAGCAACCAATTCACTAACTATTCAACTTGCCTAATACTCTTCTAATTGCTGTATTTCATAATCAGTTCATGTTTGCATCCACCAAATGCGTAATGAAAGCATCGAAGTCCTACAATAACTTCTATGCGACATGTTCTATCTGAAAAAAAAAATTCGTTGCATCTCAAAAATACTTTATTGACAGCCTTCACTATACCTCACTTCTGAGCGAACTGGTTGATACTAATAAGCTGGTAAAAATACAACGTCTTCGTGTTTTGATACAAGATAATCATACCTGCTTTTAAAAACGTAAACATAACGGTTACCGTATAATACTCTTAGACTCGGAATAATTAAAGAGAGTCGACGTTGTTATTGAATTAAGTACATGTATAAACTAAACCTTCAAATTCCATTCAAATTGAAAGGCATCTGAACAATCTCTAACCTCATTACAAAATCTCCGCTCATCCTCAAATAATTGGGCACGATTGAGACTGGATCAGATCTATGTGAGATGTATAGTTAAGGCAACAATGACAGCGCCATCTGCAGTTCAATTGTCGCAATCATAAAATTGTTCACGTGAGTTTATTAGGACATTCTCGATGGAGACATTCAGGCAACATTGCAAGTTGATTTTGTAGATATTTGTTACCTCAAAACATGTTGTCATATTTTCCAGACGTCCCCCTTGAAAGGGTCACAAACACAGTTTATAAAAACAAGAACTGAAAACTATTCTAGTAAAAAGTTAATGTCAATGTATGCTCTCTATGAAATTACAATTTGTTTTTTGGCATTGTTGGAACTGTTGATTGCATAGTGGGGAGTGCCAGTACCATTCAGTACGTATACTGAATTACGTCATCGGATAGATTTTACACTACGTAAGGGAGTCTTATGTTATGCTTTTATTTGTCTGTCTGTCTGTCTGTCTGTCTGTCTGTCTGTCTGTCTGTCTGTCTGTCTGTCTGTCTGTCTGTCTGCCTGTCTGTCTGCTTGTCTGTCCGTCCATCCGTCTGTGTATGTACATATGTGTGTGTGTCAGTTTGTGGACACATCTCAAACACTACTGCATCGATTCTAATGAATTTTGCTACCACATATAATGACACTACTGATTAGATTTGGTAAACATCAATGACCATTATTTAGTCATTTGCTTAATCAAATTCAATATACTTTGATACATGTGTTGAACATAACAAAGCACACATATTATATAAAGTTTGATGTAGCTTATAGTTTTAATGAATAATTTCCATGATTAAAGATTTGCAGTAATTAAGCTATATCTTTAGAAAGCAAAATTTAAATATCATATAATTTGTTACATACAGCAATCGTAAGTATACGCACCTGTTCTGTGAATGTTGTCCACGTGGCCTTCACTTTAAAGGAGTAATTTGCAAATTAATGATTTTCAGTATATAAACTATATCTTGAGAATGCACATCTCAATTTAAAAATAATTTGGCACACAACAACCATAATACAGCACACCTATCCTACATATCCTACAAAGCATGTTGGCATAGCTTTTAGTTTTAGTGCAACAGTTGCATGAATTAATGGTGTGTGGCAATTAGGCTGTATCTTGACTATGCAAGCTTCAAAGTCCATATAATTTGCTACATATATCAAAGATAACAAAGGACACCTGTCTTATGACGTTTGTCCACATGGTTTTCAATTTTAATTTACTCTTAGGGGAGACATTCAATTTACATCTGGTTTACATTATATCCTAGCACCTGGTTTGAGTTCACCTAGGTGCAAGTGGTGGTCGAGTGTAAATCAGTAATTAGAATACTGTTGGTGACTTTTAATAATGCATGCAGAAAGACATTACAATGTCGACAATTGTAATTACAATGTGGGAAGAAATTACACCTCAAACATATCAACTCATCTTGTGGCCCTTTAACCACCATTGTCAACCATTTGTAATAAATTAATTCAACAAAGCGACCTATTTACAAAACAATGAAAACAAAGCTTTTCCTCTACGTGTCCTCTTTTTCTTCTGCGTCGTAGGAAATATTTTGCAACCTGGGAATTCGTCAATGCTAGTCTGAAATGAACGCAAAACATGTTGCTTATGTAGGTCATCCTTAGATGAGCTACAAAGATGATTTCCTCAAACGTCTGTCTTTAAGACAGTTTAGCGAGCTTTCGTTATTTTAAAGCTTAGTGCCCAGTGCAGCGTGACGAGGAACACCCCAGGCTCGTTCCAACAAGATGCAACAGATCGTATTGTTACGCGTCGCCTGAAAATGAGTTTCATTGGGAAAATTACCCACGATGACGCAAATGTTACCATGGTGATATTTACCTTGAAAGATGATAGAAAGATGAGTGATGTATGGAATTGGTTTTCGTGTCGGGAGTACCATAACAGACACCATTAAATATACGCTTAAAGGTGTTTTTAACCAAACTGAATGAAAAATGTTTAGTCAAGAATAATTCAGATCTTATTATGTTTTGAATGTCTTTCAGTGAGAAATATATTGGATTGTCCACAATAAGCTGACGATCGGGGCCTTAAATTCGCCGTAGTTAATTCACAACAAGGTGTTTTGTTTCCACCGAAAGAAAGCATCTAATCTTCAAGCAGCTGGTCGCATAAAAACCGACAAATAAGGCGGGGCGTTTACAGTTATATACATCTATGACAGTACTACCGATCTTTTTGTTACTTGTTTTCACAAATTTTAGTGTATAATACGCCAACAGTACAACTTAAACTAGTAGAATAGTGAACATTTAGGTAATACAGTTTTAACTAGTCGTTTTAAGGGTCGTCTGCTGGGATTTTGGCTAAACATGCAATAATCTAGCATAGTCAGCATATTCGACAAAACGCAATAAAATATGCTGAGGCAAATTTAGTTTGAAAGTAATATAGCGTGCCTGTCTGCTTTTCTTACGTAGACACATTTGTTTGCTTAGGAGGCCTAGGAGGCCTAGGGCAATGTTCAGCTGGTATCAAGTAACGTCTCCTATTCTCTTGGCAGAAGACTACGATTTCCAAATAAACCTTTATTCTTTAAAATGGCCATGACCTCAATAACCCCAGTGTTTGTTGATTAATATGAATAATTTCCTGACAACGTTAGATGAATAAATTTAATATCAACGACGATAATCTCTTTAAAACATCCAATAACTTACTTCTTTGTCTTTTGAACACCAAATATGAATGATCAGATGTCCCCAACATAGCAGCCAGTAGTGTATTTGATAATGATAGTCATTCGACAAATAATATTCACTTATAATTCCATATAATTCTATATAATGTATGTTTCTCAGACGATTCAGGCTCGATAGTATGTTAGTTAGAAACCATCAGATTATCTAAAACCACAATGTAGCAATGACGACATTTTGTGGAGTACGGGCCAAATAGTCAATTATACTATGCCATGATTGCACATGCATCGTAACATTACCCAATTCTTTACAAATACAGGACACGTGCTGTAGTTTGTAGTCCATGCAACTATTAAATGGTCATTTGGACACTTGATGCCCCCTCCCGTCAGGTATTAAAATAACATATCAAATATGGAGCATCTTAAAGCGACAGGTCGCAAAAAATGTAACATACACTTTTCCTATACGACTACGTCTAAAGATTATTCAAAATCTATAATTTCACAAGCTAATTAATACTTTTTTTCGAATTTACACAAAGTCTCCGTATTATGACTGAGAAATTCACCACATCAACCACCAATGGTACGTAGAACGCAATAACGTCACACCACATCAGCCACCTATGATACGTAGGACGCAATAACGTCACACCACATCAACCACCTATGGTACGTAGAAAGCAATAACGTCACACCACATCAACCACCTATGGTACGTAGAAAGCAATAACGTCACACCACATCAACCACCTATGGTACGTAGAAAGCAATAACGTCACACCACATCAACCACCTATGGTACGTAGAAAGCAATAACGTAACACCACATCAACCACCTACGGTACGTAGAAAGCAATAACGTCACAGCACATCAACCACCTATGGTACTAGAACGCAATAACGTCACACCACATCAACCACCTATGGTACTAGAACGCAATAAAGGGTGTCGTCCATCGTCTACTTTACAAATGAACCACGCTAGTCTGGTTTAACAGAAGTTATTGTACTGCTCAGAGATTTCAATAAAATCATCTGATCATGAGATGTTAACTATATTTAAAAATTGTGAAATCTTTCAACCATTTTCGTTCATATAATTAAACGCTATTATGCTAACATTTGATCAAATATTTCACGTATATTCTAATTATATGTATCCGTGTGATGTATTGATTTTGAACAATAGAAAGCTAACAAATCAATCTGAATGATAACACTTTTATAATTGATTATTATTTAATATTTATGTAGCAAAACATCACCTGAGAAACCTGAGACATAATTGGTAAACATAAACCGTACTATGGGTGTTTCATCTGTAGAACGACCGAATATCTTAAAACTGCATATATCCCATAATATATATTTACATCCATTGATGGCGACGCGACCATTCAAACGACAATTTTAACGTAAAATAAACTAAACAGTCGTAAAGATAATAAGGGCTTAATATTCTCCCTTTGAAGTTCTTCCGGGAAACGGATTATATCGACTTTTTTAAAGAATGGTTATGATGTTTAGCATATAAAACGGCTTCGAAAACGATCACATCATATAAAGCAATACAATGAACATGATGAGCAAGTGTCATATGGTAATATTTGGTGATGTTAAAGGTTATATATTAACACAATTTGAGTTGATAATAACGTAAACACAGATAAAATAATGAAGCATCAAGACAAGATGGGGCACCTGTTGACTTGCTTTTTGTTTTGGTTTACGAAAATTTTGGGAAGAAGCACGTCACGAAAAGGCAAATAAAAAATCCGCGGTTTTAACAATATACTGAATGCATTTAATACAGTTCTGGCTAGACTCCATGTTTCATTTTTGTCCATATACTGCAAACACTGGCTGAATGATACCTTTAATAACCGGATATAAGCACTGACTTCGTCGTGACCTTAAGAAAGTCTTTTATTTTATATCGGCACACTATTTTCCCTGTGCAGGACATTGCCAGTCCATTAAAGCATGAAAGAGTTTATACAGCGCCACCTCTTGATAGAACATGAAACTACAAGCCGAAATTTTATAACAACATTTCTGATTGCAAATAATCGTCTCTAATAAACTAAAAGTCTGATGGTATATCACCTAATCAGTAAGTATGATCAGTGATGCAAATTACATTGTACCTTGTAGTCACTTCAAAACACAGTCCAACAGGAACTATAACTGGAAGGTTTAGATGAGAGTGATAGTGGTATTATTAACAAATTAGTAATGACACGTAAGCAAGAAGGTCGATCATACCTGAGGACCATGATTCTAATCATTATATATAACCAGCTTATAAGTTGGATGAAAGAGTAAATATCATTATTAATTTATCATACAATTAGTATATATCATTACTTATGAAAACCAATCAGTAGTGTGCATCTATAGGCCGTGCAAGTCAATATTTAATGATATACACCGTGGGAGGTAAAAGAATGTCTGATCAGCCATCATGCATGTATACCATATGGCAATATTGTTATTAATACATCCACAAAATTTATTTAAACCATAGCAACAATTTCTGACATTATTTAATAAATATTTGGTATGATTAGTCGTACAAATGTTTATACAGTATTTATTACATAGCAATCACATCTATAGCACACGTTTCATTAGTAGGTCAACCATGTTCTTTGTTATGCCAACTACGCATTGTCAAGACATTGTCAATTTAAGAAATACAATTAATGATACAAATTACTGATTAACAAAAGCTACTGCAACGAACAGAAAATTTGAAACAAATTATTAGGTTTTCAGTTTAAAGTATAACAAGTAAATTATGCAAATGACTCATTAATATGCACGTTACGCAAATATACAATAAACAACAAAAGAGATGGTACATAATTGATAAATTTCATAAATATGCAAATTCTATAAATGATTTTGGATACAGTTTGCCAAAAAACAAATTATAGAGAGACATTACCATAAAGCATGAGAAAATAATTTTAAGGATGAAGGAAGCTACAGACAGACAGACAGACAGACAGACAGACAGACAGACAGACAGACAGACAGACAGACAGACAGACAGAAACAAACAAACAGACAGATGGATGGACAGAACCACAACTTTGCCTCCCCTATGGGAGGTAAAACGTGACAAATTCATGTATGATCAAAATGTTGCTGGAAAAAAGCTCAGGTTCTTTGTTCGCGTGCATTATACAAAGCCCATTCATAATTTATATATGCCGTAATTTAGAGTTTATCACTGCTAATAAATATAGTTTTCAGGACAGACAGACAGACAGACAGACAGACAGACAGACAGACAGACAGACAGACAGACAGTCGGTTTGGTGGGTAGGTAGATAGATAGATAGATAGATAGATAGATAGATAGATAGATAGATAGATAGATAGATGCATGCAGACAGATAAATGCATGCATTTGTTTGTTTGTTTGTTTGTTTGTTTAGATTCATGTCGAACTCAGATATATTAGTCCATATTTTGTACTTATTTAATATTGATCTTTGATTGAATTTGAAAAAAAGAAAAGATTAATAATATAATGTAGTGAATCCAATAAAGTCAAATGATAAAACATAGATTATGAATTCTACATTCACTATCATACTAAGTTATCCATTTCGTCATTTTACAATAAATTGCCATCAGCTACTGTCGGTAGATATTGATGTATCTGTAATATTCTTATTTAGGTATTTGTAATTTCACTAAGTTATATTTAATGCATGCTGTTTCCATAACAAGGTTTCAATGTACCCTAAAGCTAGAAGTATACTTTCTCTTTTCCACGAACCTGTAGTTATATGAGACTTCTGGATAATCAAACCTGAGGTAGAGAGAAATACACGAAAAGGACCGTCATACGTCTGTCATGGAAAATTTAGTGATAGCCACTAACGATTTTACTCTTTACAGATAAAGTTAGCGGCGATATTTTAATCAATCCATTGCTGTTACGTTGATTATAGGTATCATGATTGCCTATTCTCTGTCTGCTGTATGTAAGACGATATCAGGTGGAAATAATTTCGTGTTGTGTTTCGAAGGACGTTTACTATTTGATGTCGTGCTGTTATATTGCGTAGATCATTATCATGAATTTTAGGGCAGTATTGTACCTGCTATAAACTGAAAGTATTCCTATAGGTACATTAGTCATCAATTGATGGATTGACAAAAATATGAATTCATGAATCTAAATATGCTAATATCCACGCATTTTGCTGAACAAATATCACGTCATGATTCACACATGTAACATACATCTGTAAAGGGCTCTGCCATTAAAACATCATTATCTGTGAATACAATTAAATGAACAAATTATTATTATTATTATTATTATTATTATTATTATTATTATTATTATTATTATTATTATTATTATTGTTGTTGTTGTTTTTATTATTATTATTATTATTATTATTATTATTATCATCATCATCATTATTTTTATTATTATTATTATTATTATTATTATTATTATTATTATTATTATTATTATTATTTATTTTTTTATTTATGTAAAATCGCGCTACAATCTCAGCGCATTGTACAGACAAATTAAACATTGCAAAAGTAATAAACGATGAACGAAAATAACAGTATACACACAGGAAAATTATGTTATTATGTTATTCTGCTAATTAACTTAATCAGTATGCAAAACATCTCAAAGAATTTATATTCTTTTGCGCCAACAGTATTATGAGATATGATATTATACAATACGTTTATTATAATGCTACTTATTTAAGTTTACACGCCACGTAGATTCCATTCGTGAAATAAAACTCTAAAAATATTATATCATGCAATCAAATATTCGTTACAAAGGAACACAACAAATCAGGTCAAATAATACTCAATTAGGCAAATCAATGATAATGCCACACATGTCGTATATTGCTTCATCCATCAATCCGCCAGGTATTGACTCATCTATTAAAATCCTACCCAGGAAATAATAATGACAGCCATTATAATAAATAAATAGCACATATTTATCATAATAAATAAATAAATAAATAAATAAATAAATAAATAAATAATATAAAAATAAGATTGTAGTTACGATGCACGGATTAATATTTCATGTAGACACATCATATCTTGACACAAACGGTGTGCAAACCTTCATTATTATGAAGTGCGGGTTTTTTAATTTAGCATGCAGATGAACAATATCGATGATAAAGATATAGTTAATAATTATTGTATAACCAGATTGCTAAAAAAAATCATTTACAATGCAAAAAATGCAGCAAGCTGGATTTCATACAACATTTAATGAAAAAAAAGGTTATGTAAAGTTAAATTTAATTGGCATGTCATTTTTGTGGTGGAAATTTCCCCAGTTATATTTTGATGCAGACGAATACACACGTACTCCTAGCAATGCTTTCCTACATAAATCCATTCAGGTTTGGGACTTCCTGAGATGGCCATGTTACATGCTCCATATCACGTCGCTATGGAACTGTCAGGCTTTTCCAGTCTAGGCAACATACCACCTGCGGACTCCGTGTGAGTAATCATTCCCGATTCTTTGAGTCATTACTCAAGAAGTACTTCCAAATTCGCTCTCATCTTGTGTGTGAGTTAGACACTACTGAGTGATACAGCTTACCCAATTGATTATGTAAAACACACAAATTAAGCAATTGTCAAAAAGGCCGGAATGTTGAACCAGCAAAATACAAAAATAGTAATGTGAATAATATATAGTTACTGATTTCATTCATTAGTGATACGTAATGAAATAAGGTCCATTTGAAGTCCGTTTATCTCGTCATACTTAATATCCATATTGGAAAACATAAAAAGTACAATGTCCAAATAAATATGTTTTAATGCATTGTATACTTTGCTATTATCATATTTTTATTCACATATCAACACAGAACGACAGAAATCAATTTACTGAATAGAATATCATGAACACAGATCTAGAAAGCAACTAACAGTTCCATTAAAACTCAAAAGCCGACATAATGATACAGATACTATGTCTGTGAAGCGGTAATTGTTTATTTTATCAGACTTTGGTTGACGTAACACATGTAGGCACGTAGCCTACAGCCCTCGCTCTCAGTATACGATTATAGTAAGTGTTGCTCCGGATCGGAGCGCGGCGACGCCTTTAGTTTTAGATAAAACGTAGCAAAAAAGGCACGAGCGACTGTCGACAGTCTACACATACATATGTCACCTTTTATCGACAGAGAGTCTAGATCAGAAAATGTCTGCTGTCTGCTTATTACTACATAATTACAAGAAGCCACTATAGTTTACTTTAGATAAAAAGACACTTTTACACGAGATAACGTCAAGGAAGGTTGATGAAGGAGGGGGTAAGGAGAGTCACACCACTGATTGTATCCGAAGTACAGTTTCTAATCATGTGTTCTACGCATTATCGAATAATCTCCACGGCTTGTAACCACGTGTACATGTCTAGCCGTTATCGAACGATCTCCACGGAATGTCCCTTTTCGAGCTGTTTTTATACTTCGTCATGATAACGTTAAATATATTACAAAAATCCATTAAAATGAATAAGCAAAGACCTACAACGATAAAATAGAATAACGGCAATGTTCAAAACAGAATTCGACAATATAAGCCATATCTATATAAATGTATTATACGTCATCTGTCACCAATCTCGTATTCTGATTGGTCGAGAGCCCTGCAGATACATTACAATTCTCTCCGATGCTAAAGTATGACCAATTGAGAACTTCCCAACCTCGAATTTCCGAGGTTAGTTAATATGCTAAGCTGTTAGAAATGTGTTAATTGGCCTCATCATCTATATCAACAGAAATAAAGAAGTGTCGGGTATTTGCATAATCTTCTTTTCCATCTTTTCATTGTATGCATGGACACTCAGACCCCTATTGAAAGTTGTCTTGCTGCTAGACGTTCGGGCTTTCTCCCGACGAAGTTCGCTGTGATGGCGAACGCCCATCCTTGTCGTATTGTAAATTCGGAATAACACCTGAGGTCTAGCAGCTAGACTAGGGCATGAGTAGCTGTGGCCAGATTCATGGGAAGTATTTATAGAAGGAGCACAGAAACTTCAAAGGCTTATTTATTCTTTATTGTTTAGTATAATGTTGTAGCGTTATTTTACAAATTGTGACGCGAACTTGGCCGCTTTATAATGAACACGCAGGACAAAAGCCACCTTAGCTCTGAAATATGCTTTGAGAACTCTCTGTCAGCAGTTGTGTCGCAGTTCTCTGAGTGCACATTTCCAAACTTTGACCCGTCTTTTTTACACCTGACCCCATGAAGACGCGACATTACACAAATATCCATTATCGGATAAAATCTAATTTTAGAGTCTAGGTTAGATGCTTGCTCTGATTCACTTTTTATGATATTATCCTATAAAAAGTACTCTGTACGTGCGAAGAGTAATATTAGAGTCTAAAATTCGATTTTGTTGGCGTCTGTCAAATCGCTACCTAGTCTTGCTGCTAGATGTTCGTGCTTTCTTTCGATACTATAAGCGAACGAAGTTCGCAGTGAGGGCTTGCCTTGGATGTTCCATCCTCGATAGCGATGTTCGGTCGTGTGTCGTATTGTCTCGGAAGAACATCTGAGGTCTTGCAGATAGACTAATCGCTACCATGAAAAGAGGCCAATGGTTTGCGTGATGTTGAAAATAAAACGTCCATATGATTATTATATTGAAACGGCTTAGTGAATACACACAACTAGCACTTGTATAAACGGAGATGTGTTCCAACTCAGACTCAGACCACTAATGAATATTTTCAGTGGTCTGAGGTTACACAGACAAGGAACACAAAATTGCAGTCCCGTGCTTTTATAATGTTTTGCACTCGCAAATCCGTGATCAAAGAATATACACTTGCTATTGAATCCAGGATGATTAAAGTTTAAACGTTGTAAACCTTTCTCGAATATATTCTGACAGTGATGTTGAATTTGAGGGAAAATTCTGTTTGATAATAGAATAGACTAGCCAAGAATTACAGACTACATAGCTCTTCAATGTAAGTGTGAGCAGTGAAGTGAAAACAGCTAGTGTACTTCCCGTTTCTCGGACAAGGCAACATTATATCGCCCTTCACATGCTATTGTTTGTCATATCCCTTCGTCGCTAAAATTAACAGAGACGAGAAAATGACGGAAATGCAAGTTATCGAACATTCAGGACAAACACCTTTTTCAGTTAGAAAAACTTCCCTTTTTGAAATGGAGATTAGTCCCCAGCATCATGTTCACAAACCTGCGAAGAGGCCTTGATTGACACAACAGTGTACAGTCACGGACACAGTCTATCTGAGAGACATTCCTTACTGTTCACAAATATAGACATTTCTACTAGGCTACATCCATTTCGTAGGGTCTATGATCCATCTCAGACCGGTTGACCACTAGTGGTCTGAGGGACCATGTCGCCCTGCTTGCATACGGAGTAAGTCGCCTACAAAGAGACAGTTGACATGTGAAACCTGGGCTTACCTGAAATGCTAGTAACTAAAGATTTAACGCATCTGTGTTCAAATATCAGCAATAAATTATATCGACTATTTAGTAATTTTACCTCGCCTTGGCTACAAAAGTACTAGTCCCAGTCCGGAGGACCAGAAATCCCGAAATCACAAGTTCAATCGTAATTTATGCCCAAGTGGACGCCCGATCAAATGCGGCGGAGTTTGTAAGGCGGGATTTTGAAATCAGTCGGAACTGGAAAAGTTCCGATTTCGACACTTTTTGTGATCGTACCAGCGACTACTATCGTCAAAAAGATGTAAAATGAGTACATATTCGACCGATTGCTAATATTTGAGAGCTTTATAAAAAAAATTATATGTAATTATTTTGTTATTGGTGCGAGAGTATTTTGTTTTCGCACTCGCTATAGGACGGTTACTTTTCGTATGACGGTGTTGAGCGAAACGCGTGCACCGCCTGCAAGCAGGACTGTGAGCCATGGTACAACATCTGAGCACAGACAAGGAACACAGTTTCTTGTCTGTGATCTGAGGTACAACTACTGACCATTATCGGATTGAGAGGTGTCAACGAGTTCCAACAAGATGCTTAGTTTAGACAAACAAGTTTTATTTACACATAGCCCCAAAGCGTAGGCTGGTGGCGTTATTCACCATATGGGTACAGGTACAAGAAGGTGCTAAAAGGTGTTACTTTTATCATGGGTAGAATTGTAATGTATACAGGCATATTTTTACTTGTTGTATCATGTGATCACTGCACGTCCCCTTGTAAACAAACCTAGCAGACAACTAGAAATCCAGCTATAAAAAGCATTTCCAATGCCAAATTTGTTGTCAACCAAACAAAATATCACCGTTGTATACATTGTAACAAGTCTTTGAACTGTACTTTTTATGTCACAGGGAAATAGTCAAAAAATCCACACAGAACGGCGAAAGTCCAGTGACGGCGAACGCGTGGTCGTCACGACCGACCATTTACTCAGGAATAATGTAACTGAGAATTGTTTATTTTGGAGTGTTCACTTGTTTTGGCATCTAGCCTTCATCAAAGGTTAACAAGTTACGTTTTAGTTATCCAAAGTTGGTATTGGGTGGACCGTACTGAAAGACTAGCGGAATGATTTCGACTTTCAGTTGAATATAACTTTCGTAATGTGATATCAACGCTCAATTCAAACGTAACATATGAAAGTAGTTCTGAGGTAAAGCACACTTGATAGTTAACGAATGAATTCCACTATTGACAAAAAATTCTTTCTTATTAACATGAAAAGTAATGCCTAATCATCCAAACGCTTTTATAAACGTAGGTTGACGAATAAATACATTTATAGGTATTTTAGCAGTTGTTGGGTCTTGAAGATGAAGAGGAATCTCGGGTCTTTTGATTTTAAGAATATGTATGGAAGAAACAGTGTGTTGTACATGCTAGTTTGCAGTGCGGTCCTCGTATCAGTACATAAATACATCAAAATCTTTCTCTAAGTTAATACCGTTCACAAGACTTACTACAAGTCAATATTACCAGAGGCCTGAATTAAAATAAGCTTCTTAGACATTTCAATTTTTGTTCTTGTTTGTCCTGAATATGCCGGTGGCAAACAAAAGCTGGGCTTAAACATATTTAATTTCGTTGATAGGTTGAATAAGTCATCTAAAGACGAAATATAATCCGTGTACCGTCATCATTGATGAAGATTTTAGTATTATGAGTTGTTGCTTTAAATCCTTGAAATGTTTTCTTAACTAGTATATCGCTAAACATCAAAGAATATATTAGTCCAGTTTTCAGTCATGCAATATCCGTAATCAGTCATTATCTGCATGCACAACCAGTTACATATTTAAGGTTGGGGTCAATACTTTTCACCGCGCATCATAACTGCGCAGATGTGTTTTTCGGCACATAAGCTTATTACTCGTGTCTATTTGAGTGATTGAGTGTAATGATGATTTGACATACCAGTGATTTATATGACAATGACGTAGCAGAGACTGATATGAATGTCACGATGACGTAGCAGAGACTGATACGAATTTCTATGACGATGACGTGGCAGCGACTGATATGAATTTCTATGATAATGACGTGGCAAAGTGACAATGACTTAGAAGAAACTGATATGAATTAAGGCGACGATGACTTGGCAGAGACTGGTGTGAATTTCTATGTGACAATGATGATTATAGTCTGTACACTCTATTTAAACGACTAAGAATACAGTCTTAGACTACATCAAATTATTAAATTAAGTATATATGTTGTTGTTTTTATGAATAGGTGCGATTAAAAGGGAAATCCTACGGGCTACCAGTTTATTAATCTTTGCTGGAAGTCATCATAAAAAGTGCACATCATTGAGACATCCATACTAGGAATTCTAAGAGTTGTACTTCGATCATGCTTCCCTATAGTCTCATCAATATTGCACACAATGTGTTACATGATATCAATTTGTGTGTATTAAAAATGTATAAATGCGATATAATCTAAAATTATCAATAGTTTGGAATCTGAATGTGACTTTTTACTGAACATACAAATTTAACATTTCTACTTTTCTATATTGGCAATTACAATGTGCACTACTATGGTTGCACAAAATAATTGCAGTTTGCAGTTATAATTTTACTTCTAAATATGCTTTATTTTAGCTTCCATAACCTTTTATTTTAAACACGAGTATACATACCACTCCCTTTTATTCGTTGATAATTACCTCATATATGTTTGAATATTAATAATGAAAACATACGGGTGATATATATCCCCTTCAAGTATACACATGTTGAAAGACATGCAGGACATCACTATGTTTATTCTTATCATCAGTAACCAACATGAAACCCACCAATAATATGCAATGTTATTAAATCAACATGAAATCCAACGATATCATACAGAATTATTAACAAACAGCAAACAAGAAAAATGTATGCAAATCTCCTTAAAAACCATGACCACACCCATAGCAACAGCCAAACGGTGGTTTTTTTCACAAAATAACGGATTTTTAGACAAGTGAACAATTTTTTTTAAATATATGCAAATGAACCTAGCAACCAAGACCATGCCCACAGCAACAGTCAAATGATCATGCATATCGCAAAGATAACAACAGTGATTAATAGACATTTGAATAAACATTGAAGAAATGTACGTAAATGTGCCTAGGAACAGGACCACACCCATATAATCACCCAAACAATCGGGTATATTGCAAAGATAAGAATATATATTAATAGACAATTGAATAACATTCAAGAAATGTATGTAAATGTGCCTAGCAACTGGACCACACCCATAACAACAGCCAAACATTCTACGTGTTCTAACCAAATATTATGATATAATCGAAATTAGTTCTATGTATGTTTTCACATTAAGTAGAACACTTGCAGACATCATGGTCTGTTTACAGTGTCTAGTCACACGATCAGTCAAACCTATCTTCATATACCGAACGTAATGGTCATACTATGAGTTGAAGACATGTTTTTATGAACCTTTTAGTTTCCAGGATCAGGTTGCACTGATATTTGATGGTGGTCATGATGATGATGATGATGATGATGATGATGATATCATCATGATATCATCATGATACCATCATCATCATCATCATCATCATCATCATCATCATCATCATCATCATGAACAGATGATACTTGTTTATTGTGAAAAATGGGAGTGTAAGAGATCATTTAATAACAACTAATTGGGGCAGATATTGTTGTTGAGCAATAAATAAATAAATAAATATACAATGTCGTCATATTGCGCCTATTGACAGCATGAAAACATGACAATTGTGTTTGTAAACACCTGATATATATTCTAGTAAAAAAATGCAATTTCGAGTGATTGCGTATATACAGCGTTTTAATTTCAGTGGAACATCTAATCGGTGGAAAATGGAGACATGTACACAGTGTTTTTGCAAGATGCAGGTAAATTGTATAGGGATGGTTGTATTAAGGCAAAATAACCCACATTTAAGTCGAATGCCTCCAGTAAGGCGAAAACTGCTTAATTGCTGAAGATCATTAAAAATTCAAATTACTCATTAAAACTAAAAGCTACGTCAAGAAATCATGTGCGCATTGTTATGATATGGATGACATATGTACCAAATTATATGAAATTCAAAACTTGCATTCTTAAGATACATCCTAATTACCGATAGTCATTAAGTATGCAAGTTTTTCATTAAAACTGTAAAATTTTATGGGACATATGTGCAATGTCATGGTTAAAGTATATACTTGATTATATTGAAATTGAAGTGTTCCTAATTACCGAAAATCGTTAATTATGGAAGTTTTTCATAAAAAGTGTAAGCTATATCAAACAACAATAATAATACATTGTTATCAGGGCATTTTCATGCACTATTACACGGTGGAACCCAGAACAATGACCACCCATTTCCACCGATTATTAGAATTATAAATGTTGGACAATATTACTGTGCAGTTTGGGTAACAAAAAGGTACATATTGTATTTACTAGTCCTTAACTCGGTAATTGTAGCCTTGGACAAATTGATTTACATAGACAAAGTAAAACTGTATTATGTAGCTTATTTTATAATGGACATCGGCAGGAAAGAATATATCGGAAAGACTATGTGGCTTGATTGTATAGTGGTAATTTGATAGGGCCAACGTACCTGAAAATTAAATGGATAAAAAAGTAAGAGGAATGTAATCTTCATTGAAAGCGTTACAGTTACTAAAATATCATAGGTTAACTAAACATTAATAACTTAATAACCTAATATATACTACATATTAAAGGTCTGATGCCGTTATGCCATACATATTTTATTAATTATCAGTTTACATTACACGTTTTGAGTATTTTTCGTTCTCGAACATGTCGAACACTATATGCTTATCTCCCTGGAACTTTATTCTACGCACTCGTGGTGTGGGATATGCGACAGTCCTTCATGCCATATAAACTACATACGAATATCTAACACATTTGTTCCACTTTCTTTAATATATATAAATTGTGTGTGCCTTTTGAATAATATGATAGATGCTGTGAAATACTAATAATAAATATATTACTATGTTACTTATTTAAAGCTTGTTATAATCCTCTTGTCAAAATGTAGCCAAGCGGTCCCTAGGGAATGTGGATTATGTTATTATGATGGGTATTTCGTACCAAGATGTCATGTAATGTACATTTTGACAAAATCAGAGGTAGTCTGAAATAAAAATTAAGGTAAAGCGATCAAGGAAAACATATTTCACAATACTATGATTGAAAACATCATCTTGATAAGTAACCAGAGCAACATATATTTGGCAGAGTGATCGAAAAAAGATGCTTTTATTATTTCTAGTCTTCTCAATGTACTTCTGAGGTACCTACCTCAGGAGTACATTGATCTCAAAAGCGATTAAACACGCTATAGAAACGCAACCATTGGAAATTGAAAATGACAATTTCATTTGAGTAAACCGTCATATTACAACCTTCTAGAAGGTTTATATTAGATCACGCCACAGTATTCATAAACATGTCTGATGTAGATATTGAGTTATGATTTGTCACAATGTAGAGCATTCGTATGTGGTTATTTATATGTATGCACTATATAAGGAAACATGAAATCCTAGTTCTACAAAATATCACTATCATATATGTCAATATTAGAAATAAAATGGAAGCCAATTTCATTTGGTGTACTCATATTTGATAGACAGACCTTTTAACTGAACGATGGTGAAGGTTATCGATTATTGGAATACAGTCTGAATTCGTACCATGAAAAGCACATGATACAAAGAGGAGAGGAGAGAACATGAAACCATTAATTACGTCACCTAGGCAGCTGTAAAAGAGGTGACGAGGCAGACAGAAAACCAATAAACATCAATTCATTACACGTTGAAATGAATATCAACAGTAAATTTCTAATCAATACAAGTGTTTGGCCAACTATTGATACATCCGCTTTTTCCGCAGCTGTAATTACAGCCATGTCTTAAACAAAAACAACAATACTTTTATCATATATCGTATGGTCATATTAGGAAATGGTAAACTAATGAACACACAGATTGATTCGGCTACACCCAGTAGAACGAAGGCTTACACGAATTGGCCCCGTCCGTCTGAGTCCAACCATATATCCATCATGTCCAAGCTAGTTTCATTCAAACTGTGCACACAGGTGACATGTAAAGCATGGATTAAGTTATTGCTTGAAAGGGTATGAGTAGCCTAATCATTGGCTTTAAAAGACTTTTAGAGGAAGACCACTTGGACCCCCGCATGAGGTGGACATATCCCAGATACAAGCTCTTCCCCTCTTACTGTCACTATGCTATCAAAGTATATTTCAAAAGTATTTCAACCCAATGTAGTTGCTTTTTACATGTTGTTGTTGTCTTGCAAAGTTTGGAAATTATTTTTCTGAAAATGTCTGAATAGTCTCAAAATAGACTGTTCAGAGTTAAAAACCTCCTGGGCTTCTAGGAGGAGACCCCCTAGGACCCCCATAACAGATGTACATATTCCCTTCTCAAGCTTTCCCCCTACCTTTCACTGTCAAGACGCTATTAAGCTCCTTTTGGAATGTATTTACCCTGTGTAGTCAATAATTATAATCATGATAGTGCTAACCCGGGATCTTATAAAGTAGATGCAAGACAGTCAAGCGGTCCACTCTGAGTCACGATAAAAATACCTGTCATGTGAATATTATATATGGGGGGGGGGGTCATCATGTTTTAGAATTAAGTGATATGGGGGGGGGGGGTCAGCCTGTTTTTGGTTTTACAGATAGGGGGGTCAGTGACTTTTTGTAGGCCCGATTTAAGAATCCACCACCCCCCCCCCCTCCCCAGGCTCGAGAAACTGACCGGTCCCTAATAGATGATAGATTTGATAAATAAAACAAGTCTGTGTCAGATCGTCCATATGTAGCGGTTTGCCATCCTAGTCATTACATTATAGTTCAATTGTTTATTAGAGAGAGTTTATTGAATGTTAAAGTTAGGGTCGGTACGATTTTAATCGATGTAACATGGCATTCAAGCTGCTAGTGGCATGCAATGCTTCAAATACTGGCCAAGATATCAGGGAAATGTCATCATAGCTTGTAATCACAAGACACCTTAATGCAGATGTTAAATGTTACCGGTGTGTCCGGATTGGGCATTTGTAAGGTCACTTCTAATGTGTCCTTCCAGGTTATATAATACATGTACAAGTGATATGTTTTTTACCTTGAGCGAGTAGATGACGCTAAGGGTATAAAAGGTTGACACTATTGTACTGGTGGCTGGCCACCTACTTCAACAATAATAATTCGTCTATTTACTGAAACGTGTCTGACACGTATTCGTAAACATATTTTGCATAATTTATTTGCTTGTCATGCCCCATTTCCCACACTCATCGTTTTTCATGTTTCGCTTAACCTAGTACTGTGTTGTTCTATAATAACTTCAAAACGTTCAACCACTTCTATTGTTGATTTATTATTTTATATCAGCCTTTTAACTTGTAACCTTCACAACATTCCTCCTTAAACATTACAGTGTTAATGAGGGCTATTGACGAGTTCAAACTTGAAGCTTTCTTGCAATGAACACATTTTTCTGTGTCAACCGTCGAGAATATGCAATAGCTTGCAAGAGAAGACGTTACACTCTGCGTTCGAGAAGATACTCCATCATTAACTTTAAATAAAATATATGAACATATGTAACCCTTCCTTTGTTCTCAACTCTAATGAAATAAAATGCAATTGAATTATAGGCAGGGTTTGTTATTTAGGTCAGATATAACATTCATATTGTTAAAGTAAAACCCAATTATATCAACGTTTCAAAAGGGACTTCATTCATCCATTTAATATTCTATGATTAAAATCAACAACATATTTTACTGTTATTGATCTTTGTAAGAGGATCCATAAAATAATTCCCGATTATTATATTCATTAGTGCGTTAACATAAATACCATACATATTTTATTATGTTGCTGTGACCTTATAAAACTAAAATCCGTCCCAATTAGATGGCTTGCTTTGATTTGCAAACTTACCCTAGTTTATAACAATACAAATGTAGGTGCCATATTTTAAGGCTACTGTCGTGCTACACGTCAGATAAATAATCAACTCGGCTTTCAAAGGATCGTTAAGCATCTTTACGACAGGAAATGAGCTATCTCATATTTTTATACAACGTATAGTAGTTTCCATAGTAACCTCAAACCCACTTTCATCCAATGTAGTGCGAAATAGGAGCTTTTGAAAACAAATACACAATATTAAGACTAGAAACATTTCAATGTATAGATTATTTTCGTTAAATAATTTCTGTTCATACTACTACGTGAATTCATATATTTCATGACAAAACAAAATGTTCGTATCATATTAAAGATTTACATTTTCAATTGGAATGACTACAGTGGACAAATGAAAATGATAAGTACATGTATTATCAGAATATTGACATTGTCATGTTGGCGACGGAGTACGTCATGTACAAATTCCACAAAACCTGCCGTATTCACTGCTAGCAATGTGATATATTCACTGTTGGGGTTTCTTTCTTATAAATACCATAAGTATCAAATGGTTTTAGAATTCACTGAGTTTTTACTACACAATGGTGACTATACCTAGGATGGATGACAATACATTGAGTGAATGTGATATTCAAAGATGGGAAATATTCACGTATAGCTTAGAGTTATGTATATAAACCTCAACCCTGTGACGTCATCGGATTTATGTAATCATTCTAAAAGGTGAATGAAATCGATTCGGACTTTACCACAAACTCATCACAAAGCCTTCGCAAAGACAGTGTGTGTGACAAGACCTCCTGTGAAGATCGGACCCCGTAAAGTTACTTTTAGGTTGTTTAGAAGATACGTTACATCATTCAAAGTTGTCAGCAGTTTTCAAATCTTTCTATATATACATTCTACGTTACCAAATGATAATTTCAATGTAAAGATGGATGAGTAGACCTTAATGTGTAATCCAATCCAACGTATTTGAATGCAAATCAATATATTTTGTTAGCGATATATATATATATATATATATATATATATATATATATATATATATATATATATATATATATATATATATATATATATATATATATATATGACTAATCTATTTGTATAAACAACATATATAATCAAACCAACAAAGTATCTAATCATATATATTGACTGTAAGCTTCTGGACAATATACTTATGATCAAAGCTGATCGTTTTGTACATCGAAGTTGGTGTTTTACTTGCTAGCTAACATCACTTTTACTGCTGGATACAGCAAGGTTATAATGAAGGGGAGGGGTGTAGAGTCCCTTCTATTGCATCTAACAAGTAAAACAATAATGGTAACCTACGATATCAGCGTAAATTTAAGCATTGCGTTATGTTTTGTTGATCAATCCTTTGTCATAGTGAATAGTTCTAATTACAGGTATCAATTTATTAATGTATCAATGTATTAATTCTTTTCCAGTTTCGTAACACTAAATTTCTGATCTATTATGTGTCCACCCCTCTGTTCAAGGACTACAATGTGAGAATGAGAGATATGGCATAATAGCTGGGAATCGTACACCAAAGTATCGATCGAAAGTTTACAACATGCTTGCCTTTACCCTGTTATATAAACAATGTGCTGAAATGGTCTTTGTATCAGATATTGACCACATATATACAAGTAACTTAGGGGTTGTCAAATTATTGGTATGTGTATCTTATCAGTATCTAAAGTTAGAAAATATCAACAAATTTAAAAGTAATTGTATGATTTGTGTTAACGCTGATTTGTGCAAACTTTCTGTCTATTCCATAAATTTAACGACGAAGCTGTGGTGGATATATACAATTGTTTGGTGAGCTATTAATATTTCTTGGAGCAAAATGCATTAAATTTATGAAATAGAGGACATTATGGTTGGCAAAATACGGGACCTGGCTGTAAAACTATCCACGTTGTTCTTGCATTTTGAGCAGCATGAACAACAACATATAGGTTTTGACAAGAGTTCCTTTAGACTAATAAAATAGTTGTTTAAGACAATCAAACTTTGGACTTTGACATTTCTATTTCACCAGAATAGTAGGTTTAGAAAATGGAATAAGAAAAGTGAATATAACATAACATGCTATCATCGTGGTTTTTTTCTGTTTTTACTTTAATGTCTGCCTGATAGGTTTGGCATTTCAAGGACGGCAAACAAAGTATTTAATTTGGAGCCTATCTGTATGTAGTTTTTATAAGTCTATACCAAGCCAATGAGGTTCTGTCTTTGTACATGTCCACTATTTGTATGAGGTCACCAATACTTGCAATGATTACTAGTATGCAGTCAATGACCCTATACATCACTAAATGCCTATGGCCATATCTGTTAAATATCTGTTATATTGTCCGCTTCAGTAGAGATGATTTCCGAGATTAGTTAGGCTGATGAAGAAAGATATCACATCCTAGGATATGTGCACTTCCACATTACGGGATTCAATAAAACTGACTGGCAGTCACGTGTCCACAGCTTATTTCATAAATTCATTTTTCTTAACGGTATAACATTCCTGGCTGGTCTACCTCAAATCCTCACATACATTATGTAATTTGCTACTCTCATTAAATATATGCAATGGTCTTGTATGTGTGAATTACACAATGCTCTATAGTCAATAAATGTGCACAATGGTTGTGTATGGCTAGATTATGCAATGCTCTACAGTAGGTAAATATATGTAATGGTCGTGTATGGCTAGATTATGCAATGCTCTACAGTAGGTAAATATATGTAATGGTCGTGTATGGCTAGATTATGCAATGCTCTACAGTAGGTAAATGTGTGTAATGGTCGTGTATGGCTAGATTATGCAATGCTCTACAGTCCATAAATATTGCAGTGGTCTTGTATGACTAGATGTAATTACGTAATGCTCTATAGTCAATATATATATATATATGCAATGGTCGTGTATGTCTCGTTTACGCAATTCTCTATAGTTAATATCAGACCACAATCTCTATAGTGGTTTGAGTGTTAATAAACACGTGCAACGGTCTTGTATGCCTCGATTACGCAATGCTGTACAGTCAATAAATATGTGTAATGATCGTGTATTTCAATTTTGCAATTTCAAAGCATTTTATAGGTTTTCTGTCATATCACTTTGATGATGGCCACACTCATGGTGAACTCAGGTAAATTGATCAGGAACCGGTAACATTTACCTGCTTTACACATGGAATACTTTCCCCTCAGTAACAGGATGACGTGACGTCACAATTTCTCAAAGTGAACACTGACGAGCGCTATATTTAAGGGCTAAATGGTGACATGCACGACCTTGTTATTTCGGAAACTAAACTCGATTTTTAAGCTATACCAAAAATAACTGAGTTCAAAAAATCGTATAAATCACTTGTCACACATTCATTTTATCAATAGAAATTGCAAAGTCATTTGATTGTCTCTTTTTTATAGAGAACAAATATGGCAAAATCAATCGTATAATACGAAAGCCTATTAGGATTTCCCACTTCCCACTTCACACTTCCCACTTCCCACTTCACAGTTCACACTTCCCACTTCCCACTTCATACTTCCCACTTCCCACTTCACACTTCACACTTCATACTTCCCACTTCCCACTTCACACTTCCCACTTCCCAGTTCACACTTCCCACTTCCCACTTCATACTTCACACTTCCCACTTCATACTTCCCACTTCCCACTTCACATTAGCATTTAAAGGCAACGATGACCTGATTACATATTTACTTGTTAGGTAAAAAAGTGTTGATCATTCAATTGCAATTCAAAATTTGTCTCTTGCATACTTGTGGCTCAAAATAATTTTGTTGAACATTTATCTGACTGCTATTCTTTGTATGTGTTGTAGATTCGATTTTTCTAACAATTTAGTTTCCAATACCGTCCTTGTCATTGTTTGAGCCTGGGCCCTTTCAACTGACTTATATCCCATAAACAGACTGGGCCTTTGCCTGAGCACCCGCTGTGACTTCAGAACCGTTGGAATCGTTCAGTGGACCATTCCATACGGCTTTAGGGGGGGGGGGCACTGAGTTTGTGCCTAATAAATTATATTAATATCACCCTCTTCAAACAAAAGGGTGGGCCCTTAGCTGAGCATGGGCTCTAACGCACACAAGTATGGTATGTACAATATTTACTAAATTGTACCAACCATTTTTATAATGATTTCTTTCTCAATAATCATTGATGATGGAACTTGTACAAAAATATGTATTTAGTGACTAAATAAGAGAGTTGGAATAAAAATTAAACCAAGTGACTAAGATATATTTCATTATTTGTGTAATGAAGGATCCGAAAATTGAATTTTTGAATGACAAAAAAACTAACATCCAAGTTGGGAAGTTGTCAATGGCAATGCACATATACCACATGTTCATCACATACTAAGAAATAGCACACAGTCTTTGAATTTCAAAAGTTTATTTAAAAACTAAAAAATTGCAGTGTATTTCACAATACAGTGTAAAAATTAGCTTTTTGAATGACAATACAACAGAGTCTGAAAATTGATAAACAAGCTGGCCCTTCGCTACAACAGTGTGTGCGCATGCATGCATGCGTGTGTGTGTGTGTGTGTGTGTGTGTGTGTGTTTTGGGCATGTATTTCATCATATTTTTGCTCCTTGAGGATTTGGGTACAGTCAAGATATTGAAGTGGCTGTCACGTTTATCTTGTATACATCAATGCTAAAATATCTACGATAAAACCTGTCATTACAAGTGTCAGCTTCTATCAAAATGCATTCTCTTGTTGATATACTAAGTATATAACAGTAAATGTTTACTACATTGATGAACTTTCATGGATACAATCTGCACATTATGACTTTACACTATGGTTTGGTCAAAGATTGGCTGACTACCTTCGCATCTTGTCATTTGAACAGCCCTCTCTCAATATGGTTACAAATTCCTTCCACCTAGAATTCATGATCTCAATGCCTTCATAATGCTTTTAAACTAACAATTACTGATTAAGTAAAATGCATCACTCTAAGATAACTCAAAGATATATCTATGCAGGCATAACATTATTAACTTACTTCTGGTTCAGCATGACAAGTTTTTGACAACTGTCCATATTCTTTATTCTGTTACACACTACATGCATCAGTTATCATGTATGTGCCTTCAAGGATTGTAGGTTTTCGGTAATTTGGAACAAATTACAATTATTCAAACTATTCAAATATAACTATTCAACATACAAAATATAATGAATATCAATGGGTTGGATCTCATTATCTGTAATTTACCAGGTACCGGTTAACAACCTTTCAAAACTTATTCATGATTATGACAGCTAGAGCCAGCACTTCAAAACTATTGGTTCCTTGTACAAATTGCTTCCCATTGCACTGATTACAGCAAATATCAAAAATAAATAAAAAAGTGTTTTAATACCTATCAAGAAGTCACACTGAAAGTTGGAGAGTGGAACTTGATATAACACAAGGTTTATGAACAAAGACTAAATTAAACATTTTTAACTCTGTCTGCATGATTCAAGACTTCTGAGTTCTGTTAACTGTCAGTCTGAGTGTTACTAGGCTCTGGTGATTTTTTTGTCATGGCTACCACTGCCAAATGGTTGACTCTCACCATGTGTTGCCATTTCACTATCCATCACTTCACTAACATTCACTGAATGGTTACTATTGTCATCCTTTGGTGCCATTTCACTATCCATCACTTCACTAACTTTCACTGAATGGTTACTATTGTCATCCTTTGGAGCAGTTTCATCCATTTCATCCTCATTTTCCTGATAACTGGTCATTAGGTATAGTTTACACTTACTCGGAAACAAACCGTGACATCTTAAATACTCTTGATAATCACATGCTTCACCTTTTAAGTTTGTAAACTGTTCTATTACTTCTCTTGCAAAGTTGTCAATTTGCATTTTCATTTCTTCTATTTTCCCATACTTCGCAATCCCTCTACAAAATAGTTTCAGTGACTCTGCTTTAATTTGTTCCACGGTTATAGACTCCGTTGGATTTAACTGAATACATCTCGTGCCACCTCCATCTTTCATGCGCTATATATGCGCACTTGTTTATATCCTTGGCCACTTTCAGCATGCAACCATCCTTCTTGGATTTTGGTACATGGAACTTTCTTTCGTGCACCAGTTGATTGAGTCAATGACTGTTGAATAAGCACATCAACAAAAAACAGATGGGAATTCAATATGCATAATTCTCGTGGTATTATTTATAGTATGAAGATGACTAAGGTTGAACTGAGTTTGACTACAAGTGTGAACAGGAGAATTAAATTGCATAAATCTATTGAGTAAAACAGGCAAATAAATAGGGGACAAGTTAGTATATCTGAACATGTGATGGATACAACCTATGTGAAGTCTGAAGTATGAAGTGTGAAGTATGAAGTGGGAAGTGTGAAGTATGAAGTGTGAAGTGTGAAGTGGGAAGTGGGAAGTTTGAAGTGGGAAGTGGGAAGTGTGAAGTGGAAAGTGGGAAGTGGGAAGTGGGAAGTATGAAGTGTGAAGTGGGAAGTGTGAAATATGAAGTGGGAAGTGGGAAGTGGGAAGTGTGAAGTATGAAGAATGAACTGTGAATTGTAAAGTTCAAATTTTGAAGTATCAGGTGTAAATCCATCCTGATTTAATGCAAACTTTTCAAAACTACTCTGTTATCATTACATAGCATACATTAGATAGTATATATCCTAAGCAGAGTCAAACTATCTCACACATCATAATTACCAAACAAACTGTGCTGTTCCCGAGTCAAACATTAAATACTCTGCTTTGACGAGTGGCAAAATATTCTGATACACAAATCACATCACCAGCAATACTATAAAAAAGTGTTATATCGCATAAATGTGACGCAACGAATGCTACAACTCATGTACGTCATACGTCAAGGCAGACACAAGACGAGATAATCAATGGTCTTAAAATCTGTACATCCTCCATTTCAAGATGATAATGTTTTCTCTTTGCAAAATGATATCAAAGTAGGACAACCACGAAGTAGAATACTGTTCAAAGTTCAGCACAGAACAGTACAGTACACCTAGTATTACTCTGTGCGAAGTGCGAAGTACGAAGTGTGAAGTGTGAAGTTCTAATAGGCTTTCGTAGTATAAGCTTACAATTGCAACTATAATTGAAGCATTAAAAAGAACTTTGGCGGAAAATGATTCTAATGTAGAAACGACTACGTGCATTCATACACAGATACATGTAGACACAGTAGGCCCGTAACTAACACACTATACTTGTCTGTGGTACGACTGATGACCGACCGACCGACCGGCTGACAGACAGACAGACAGACAGACAGACAGACAGACAGACAGACAGACAGACAGACAAACAGACAGACAGACAGATATAGGAAAGTCTTCTTGTTCACTTCTGTTGATGAATATATGAAATTGATATCTCGTAGAAAGGTGTTAAGGGAATAAGGGAATGGGGTATTATGGACTTCTTTGCTTGGTTTGCACGTATATGATTTGCAAAGGTCACCTTGGGATCGAAGTACTTTTCTTTCAAGACACTAAATCTTTCCGTATGTAATTTAATAATACGTTACCCTGGATCGGTCAACTTAATCCAGGGTAAGGATATTGTAATCACTGTCAAGTAGCATCCGGATCCGGCCTCCCCCCCCCCCCGCACACACACACACGCACTCACACGTGCATGCATACACGCACACGCTCTCGCTCATACACACACACGCTCGTATGCACGCACGCACATACATTCACGCACACGCTCTCTCTCTCACACGCACACACACACACACACACACACACACACACACACACACACAGGTTCACCACGGAAAACGTTTATATCGTGCTCTTTCTATTGCGACTTTTCCAGCGTGTTTACATGTAAGTCTTGTTTGACGTTAACATTGAACTCAAATGGCATTGTGCCTAACCCACTTTACGTTCACATACGAAGGCCAAGTTTATATATAACACACAATGTTTACCATTTTATTTTCGTAACATTACTGATCGTTACTGAAACTAATGAAAGGATGATTGTGATGTTTACAAAAAACTTGTAAAAAACAAGAGATGTTTTATGCATTATATGATATCATAAAGTTCAGTAACGTCGATGCAGAATTAATCTCAGTAGATTATTTGCCTCTTTTTCAATGAATGAATGAATGAATGAATGAATGAATGAATGAATGAATGAATGAATGAATGAACGAATCGGTCGATCAATCAGTCAGATATTTGGTATCACATGGTAGACAAACCAGTGTCGTGGTAAATGTTACACGCTCAAATTATTATACTAGCTGTAACTACTGTTGGACTCTATAACGATTCCCACGTAGGTGGCGCTGTCATTTGTGACAAATATATTTGCTTCATAAACAACATTTAAAAAAAAAGATGACAAACCGGTGATACGATGCCAACATTGAAAAACAAATAGCGCGAATATTACAAAGAGAAAATGAAGTCAAAATAGGAGAACGACGAATAAGGAATGCAATTATTGGTACATATGTAGTCCCTTTTGTTTCAATTGGAACAGAAATTAATGTTATTTCAGCTAATACAACATGTTGAATCATGTCAGAAATCCATACATGATAAAATAACATTATGACATAATTACTTAGGTAGCATAGTTACAAAAGCCCCACAGTCTCGGTGAAATGCAACTTTGTGTACCTATCTACCCAATCTACCAATATTCTATTTAACAACCTTTATCACAACCTCTATGTCACATACCTTGTAGTATGAAGAGATTATTTGTATCGTTTTCTGTAACACTCTTTTGAATTTCTGTAGTTGAGAAAGGGATTTTAGTTATAAACCGTGCTACTCTGAGTTGTCACATTGCTTTTAAATATCGTTTTTGTCTGCCTTCATTTGTTAGATATATAACGCAGTGTGGTTCAACGTAAGTCACGACACGTTCAGAATTTTCACGACGAGAATGTTTATTTGGAATTCTAAAGGAGCCTACTCCCCGGCTTTTACAAAGTACAAGACGGCAATTTCAATTGTCGGTAAGGCAGGCTTGATAAAATACACAACGTAGCCGAATTTCAAAGTTGCCCCGCCTCGCGCATGCCCAGATGGTGCACTCAGACGTGTTCTGCAACACACCAATCAGCCCCGCGTGGATATCGTCTGTTGACCCCTATGAGAGATGGATTTCCAAAATTGAGAATCCGGTTAATCATTGTTCCTATAGCAACGTGACCGTCTCAGAAGGCGATCGTGCAAGATAAATTGCTGTTTTCTCCATACATTAGAAAGAGATTTTCGGTGAGATCATCATTGGAACGGTTTTGATATTGAGCAGCCGGTTGCTCTGCATCGAGACAGTCTTTCTCAGCTACATACAGTATATTGCTGAAGACAAACTATTCGGAATCAATGAATCATTTAGAAATGGATGGAAAACTCCAACGTAACACTCGCTTTGAGATTAAAAGCTCGAGTTTTGAAGGTGCTACAAGTTCAAGCGTAAGGTAGGATATCATTTCCTTTCTTGTTTATACCAAAAACTCGAGGATAACTGAACGCGTGGGTGGATATGAAAGGCGGGAAATCCGACTGAAAATCTGAGCGCGACAAGGTGAAGAAGCGTTTGTGGTCAAATGTTTGCTTATTGGACATGCAAAGTACGGAATGGCTAGAAAGGAAATGATATTCAGTGTTAATAGCCATGGTTATAATGAGTAAAAGTGCCGATGAAAAATCAGTATTGCGTTTTAATCAAATAATGGTTAGGTTTTTATAGACGTTATTGACGCTATAAATGCATACATGCAGTTTTGAGAACGGTTTATCTATGGGATACCTGTAATGTTGACAATTGCAATGAGGTATAGCACGTATGAGAAAACAGGTCGCTACATCGCCATTGATGTATTCATTGATACGGATTCACAATGCACTAATTAATGATGATAAGTTATTAATAGCACGAAATTTACATCGGAATTAACACAAGATAAGTAGGTGTATTATTACAATTATGACTAAATAAAGTACTACCATCACTCCTGTAGGTAACGTCAGTTCATGATTATATATTTTATGCATTGTACCAGATAGGTTTTTTTTCCGTCATAGCGGTGCAATAATACTATATGAGAATACACACTTGGAGACATAGATCATAGAAAGCCGGTTCTTTTTATCTTGAGCAACACTTTCTTGGCTCGTAGACAGGTTCTAAGTTTGATGTTGACAAAATTAAAAATTTAACAGCTGATAGTACCAGAAGTGACATTTGGAGGGTACGACGAATAAATCACCACATATTAACCAATAACGATGTCGTATATAGTATAATGCAATAAATTGACAATTATTCATTTGCTACACTGTGAATTTTTTATCTTTCTTTTTCAATTTAACATGATAAAAGTAGATTTGAATACAATTGTTGTTAATTGCTACCCCGGGGTAATTACCTTCTCTACATGTTCGATGCTTGGCAACCGTAACGACAAGCATATATATGATTCTCAATAACTTTATTTTCAAATCATTAAGTCTATAGCTAGGATACGATTACGACATTGTCTCGAAAAAAAATTAAAGTCTATGTGTCATATGATAGTCATAGCGTAGAGGTTAATATTATGTACAGCGGAGCTGATGAGACTGTCTCGGAATTATTTGCAGTTTTAATTATCAATATAATGTATAGTTCAATCATAACTCTTATTGTATCAAAATAAACTGTTTAGTTATCATTCTTGTAAAATCTTTCGAAAATGTTGAATTAAGAGCGAATCACTTGGTTTGATTGGCTGCGATTCGTTATTGAGATGAACAAACCTGAAACCGTATCAGGTGTTTTGGAAAACATTCTGTTTATTGACAGGACACTATCAGCAATCAACCTCGATTCATTGAGCAAGTGGTGGTCTATAACACAGATCAATAGACCGACGCAATCGTCGTATGCTAACATATCGTCTCAATAGGTATAATGATGATAAATAGGTTAGACAGACATACAATACAATTTAGTGATCCACGATTGTTTGCTCTCTCTCTCTCTCTCTCTCTCTCTCTCTCTCTCTCTCTCTCTCTCTCTCTCTCTCTCTCTCTCTCTCTCTCTCTCTCTCTCTCTCTCTCTCTCTCTCAAATTAAATTAACATCTAGATCAAATTAAAATCTAGCCCACTTGTTTATTAACACCTAAACACAGTATCAAGTAAGATGTACTGTCATGTATACTGCTCTACATACACATGTATTGAGCACTGTTTACTCCAGTATAGACATATCACATATACTGAATATATATATATATATATATATATATATATATATATATATATATATATATATATATATATATATATATATATATAAATGTTGGTTTGTTATGTAACGCTTTACAATTAATACCCCTGGATCGGCACAACGGCCCTTTTAGTCTTCCTTGACTCCCCGGGAATCCATTGCAGCCATTTAAGGGCACAGGATTAAAGCCTCCACATTGCAACCGACATCCTACCAGGTTCCCAATTATACAGACTGAGGCAGACTAGTGGTGGTTCAAATCTTGCCAAAGGATTTTAGCCACTCAGAAACAAACAGCAGGCAGCGACGTCGCTCGAACCTGCAACCTGTAGATTCCAAGCCGGTCACGCTAACCATTCATCATGACTCCACAGATTATTATTATTATATATACATGTGTGCCTCTGTGTGTGCGCGCGTGTGCGCGTGTAGGGCGTATGAGCATATGACAAGGATTATAAAATTTCGTACTTATTGAGGTTTGGTAAGAAAAATGAACTCTAAGCAGTTTACGTTACCAAAGTGTTAACAAATGAGGCGTAATAATAGTTTGTATCTGCCGATAACAAGTCAAATCAAAATTCTATACCTAGACAGAGAATTAACAACACGGTTTATGTGTGTATGTTAAGCTTATACCACTGTTTAACAGAAAACAAACACTTGATCTAACGTCTTTGCATGTTACCGGAAGAAACCACGGCTGTGGTTGCTTTTGATGAAATTAGCCAGTCAGAGTGTACATATTTATTTTAGCCCTTTCGATATTTGAACGAAGGCACATTCAGTAAACTTTTAATGTGCGCTTTGTTCGATGTAATTTGTCACCACACTCTACGTGATTGTTATGTCGCTAAGCTGATCACGTCAAACCTTTTCCTTGATACCTGGATTTAAACACTCGAAGTTGCTGACCATCAGTTTTATACTAACATGCTAATTACTGGAGCAATTTATCATAGTTATGAAAACACATGAAAGTGGGGTAATTATTCAGACATTATTAATGCTCAAATATCCTTCATCTGTTTTAATGTAGAATAGAGGAGTAACTATGACAGTTTCAGCAACCCGTAAAGTATAGTGATTAATCTTACAATGCATTAAAGAGTTCAAATCACAAGATGTAGAATTGGATTACAATTCTATGTCATAAGTAAGACTAGAGGCAAGGTACGTGTAAACAATACGGCCAAAGCACCCTAATTCATATTTCACTGATTAAATCAAGAATGTTATTCAGTAATATTGTCAGTAATCTTGTGTGGATAATGCGAAGAAATAAAAATGTTGTTCAACACATAAATAATAAACTCTCTCTCTCTCTACTTATCTATATCAAATTATTTCTTTTTCTTTTCCTTTGTTTTCTTTCAAGGGCAAAAGACAGGCATGTACCCAATAACTGCTATCCAATATTCATTCACTATATACAACTGACAAAGATGCAAACATTACCACAAGATAGATACACGATACATGACTGGAAACTAAATATTAGTGTAATTCAAATGTCCAACTTTGTTGTGATATAATACGCCAACAACACAGATGCAGTGATTATTGACCTTCCTGCAACAGGCCGTAAAGTCGTTCACTAGATATATTACGTAGCTACAAGAGGAGGTCAAACCACATATACACTAGACTGTTTATGGTGCTGTTCTCTTACTCCATTATTATATCCACGCACTTGTCCTGCGTTACCTAGCAAGTTATTACGGTTTGTAATTCATTCGACCAACAAACTTAGTAGCAGTTAGGGAATTGATAAATACTTGTTACTACGTAAATGATCTGCGTGATGTACACAACACAGGCAACCCAGATAGTCACCGTTTAAGCCTGACTCTTTACATGTGAACGCAACAAGTGATAATTTACATGTAATTTGCTAATAACGAATTTTGGGGTATGGCTAACTTAATCAGTATTTTCGTCTTTCAAGCAGAATATAGGACGGTTATCAGAGTCTGTCATTTAATGCCATAAACATGCTACCTATGAATACACTCTGCGTGAACGACGGCTATAAGAAACATCAGTCTTAACCACACTAGTACTATTCCAAATTCGCTAAACCATCATACAGATATAGTCATCTATAATGCATAAGCTCAGCGGCTATGAAATTTATATTGGCTGACGACGTCCATCGAATAATCACACTTCTATGACTCGTTGCTAAGCTATAGATGAAAAATGAAAGGCGAGTCATGGCAGTCTTCCTCGGATATTTGATGTTGTAAATATTCAAAGATGACTCTATAAATGTGAAATCGGAAGTTGAACACATCTCACTAACGGTGTAGGTCGAATGGGAATATCTTTTCATATAATATTACCAATGAGACTGTAGAACACGAAGTATAAAATGGAGACTGGTGATCTGTTTACAGATATCCTTTGTTGACGTGCATGCCGACCATTAAGTGACATTTGTTGTATACTGACGTCGACAAGAGATGTCAAACTCAAGCTTTCTTTAAATGTAAAGATAATCTCAAAGAGAGTTGGGGATAGAGTATGCCTGAAAATTAAGTTTATACATACTGAAACTATGTTTATCTTTATTATGTCGTATTCGACTCGATGAGCACATGATGAGCAACAAGCAAAAAAACTAAATTTGAAAAACTCAAAGAAATGTAGTAGTGACCAGGGTAACATGAAATTAGTCTTGTGATAAATGGCAAAATTATACCATGCACAAGCCATGTATAATGGTTATTGAACTATGCACAAGTCAAAATATTGTCTTTGAACACGAAATATGGATTATATATACTGGTAAATCTACGTCATGGCACCTGTGTCTACGGCATTGGTTCTGTGGTGCTCGAAATATGAGTCAAAATTTACCAAATCTTTTCCCGACATTTATAAAAAGGTGTAGGGTGTATAATTATATCATTCAACCGCAAAATAATCGTGACCATAGAGTTTAGCACTGCTCGTTTAGCCACTCGTAGTGACGAGCCTCGTGAGGCCCCTTCAACCAATTTCATTTGGCCGAACGAAGAAAAGTAATGGGGAATACAATATAATTACAATTTGAACAGCAGGTATACATTGCCTGTATCTCATAGTATGTGTACAGTATTGTTTCAGTTATTGCTTTAACGGGCATAAATCATGTTATTTAAATAATAAGAGTCATTATACTGCTCATTTGTAATTAAAATATTCGATTCCTGCAAGAATTAAACCCGTGTATCTCACTCTACATTCTGTATTGACTTTGTCATCTCTAACGCGCAATAACGGAAAACTTGCGCAAAATAGATGCGCAGTAGTCGAAAGAACTCCAGCGGGCATTAGTGCAGGGCAGTAGTCTTTAGACGCGAAGGCAATAGTCTGTTTAAAGGTGGTCATGTGATTGGATTCTGAGCAATGACAGCTTGTGTAAGAACGTTGAGGTGTAATAAACAAGAATGTATCATTTACATGTATCATTACAAAAATTAAACCCACAACCAGTCAACATGTGTTTTGTAACTCATGATCACCTACTACATTCTCACTCTCTCAGTACATATACTGTTCAGTACGATCAACACATGACGGCAGTGACGATGTTCAGAAAACAACATTCCGAATACTTTTCTGGCACAAGGGTGGCAAGTTTGTCTTGAGAAATTTGTAAAAAAAAAAAAAAAAAAAAATGAAATTTTTATGCTCGTGTGACTCCTGGAGCCAACAGTAGACGCCATACTTGTTTGTTTTGAAAACAAAATAAAACTAAACAAAACAAAAAAAACATGTACGCATGCGTATATGACGTCACCTGTCAACATTTGCTAGCTGTTGCCCAGACAGGCAACAACACTAGACATGCTAGAACTTTTGACTAGTAAACGTCATTTGCAGTCAACAGCACAAAAACTCTACATACCACGTGACCACGTAATCACAACACAGAAAATTTTCTGTTTCTGTGTTGTGATTCGTCATTCGTACATATCAAAAACCTAGTTATTCCAAGGTTTGTCCAACGTTCTCCCTTAGGATTGTTAGACTGTACGAATAAAAAATGAAGCGCTGAACACAACAGAATACACGTTATAGGTAAACGGATCTGTATACTGCGCACGAAAAGAGGATTAGGTGTCGGGTATTATAGTTTACTTCTTTTAGCAGAGAATTATATAACTACTTTCTTATGGACTTGATCACACGTGGTTATACCCAGGTCACTATCGTAATGGTTTCACATATATTATCCTGCAGTAAACATTTATTAGCCCAGCCTATTAAAGTGAATGGCATGAAATATAGCAATTAACATTTGAATGGATACGTGAAGATTTATGACAAATGGTTCCCACTTGCAAGTGTGATTAACAAGACACATATCAGTCCAATTTTTCAGTCAAATATCTCGTGACAATGCACTGAAATTTAACGCGTTGAAATTATCACATCAACTGCCAAGTCATCTTAAGCTACCAATTATCATAAGGTTTGGGTCTTATTTGTACTTCTCTTCACATTGAGAATAGACATAAATACAATGTAATTGCTGTAAAACTTCTTTCAAATCTCCGTGGGGAGACACTGATAAACTTTCAAATTGACGGAGCGTTTCAAGCATTCCCATGAGCGACATAGCTTTATTTATAGATTACAATGTTACACTTCATTTGCAACAGATTACACAGTGAGTGTCCATCAAAATGCCCTACGAAACGTTTGCTTTATTATTGAACGAAGAGTTTAACTAAATGTGTAAGTTCTTTCTAACCCTGTTTGCGCTCTAAAAGTACATTATATGAATTCGCAATTTGAAACAAAATAAAACTGTACACACTTTCTCAAATGAGAGTTATTTCCTTGTATCGTTGGTTCTTTGTTTATACCTGTCAGACTGTGGTTGCCTGCATATGTACCTTAGTCGGGCAGCGATTGTTTCTCTATGTAATGAACTGATTAATAGACTTTCGACTATTCAGTACAAAGTATGAATCATTTTTGGCTAATAGAACCTCAGGATGTTGTGCAATGTATGGATAAAACATAGGATATTTGTCGAGTATGTGTCGAAGCAATGGTCTAAGAATTCAAATCCTTGAGCCAAAAAAGATGGAAGTATCTTTAAGCGGCTCTAAGCAATGCATGACAAACAATATCCCACTTAATGGCCTCTTGATCGGTAATTCTGGCCTGGCTTGGCTTAGATTACCTGGAGCTACTCGGTAAAGTTGGGTGATATATGCATTATGCATATTGGCAAAGCCGCTGGGACTTAACAGCTCAAACAGCCATTTGCACGTCTTAAAATCGTCGCTATTGAACTGTGTTCTATATTTGCTTAACGCTCGTTACACCGGGGAGCTATTGTTTCGCTGACGCCATCTTAGCACTGTGTGTAGTTGCACTGCTTGTACATGGTTTTTTTTTTGTCATAATCAAGACATGCCTGAAATTACACGATCTCTCTACCATGTAAATCTAAGATTCAAAAGAGTGATTGATTTGAGATTTTAAGGTCTTGTGTCAATCTTGAGTTTTGTCAATGAATGAATAAATCAGCTTTTGTGAAATCACACTGTTCACCGATGGCATCACAAATTAACAGTTACTTGTATGTATTCACTATGTTTAAGTTGAGAAATATCCACAAAGAAGACCCTCAATGCCAAATATGGGGTGTAATGATCAGTGATGAAAACACCTTTTCAGCTGCTTCATGCATGGATTCGAACATCTCTACTACTACTATACTTACATAATGTAAGGTTTGTATTAGATATATCAGTAATGTTATGTAACCAGTTTTACACTGTAAATAATAGACAAGTTGGTCTTCATTTTATCATAGTATAGGTGATCTCTATCTTTTATTGATTTTCATACACATAGTATGCACAATACCTAAATCCACATGAAACGTATGTATACTTTTTCAAGTGATGCTTGTATATCTAGTTCAGTGTGAGGCAACGTCTGTGTAACTGAGATTATATAAATTACTTTAATCACGAAATCCAAATCGGAACAGGGCAAATGGGTTTCTTGAACGTCATAAGCAATAGACCAAAAACAAAAAAGTCATGCCCCCTACGAACACTCGATCAATCAAGGGTACATGTGTCGACGTAGCAAGTCCTCGCCTTACAAAGATTTAACATCACACAGTTACAAATTTGTCTATGTCTGTTGGTACTACATTGTTAACATTGTCAAAACAGAAATTTGATCACTTAACACTTATTACCTGGATATGTGGGCTCTAGAAAACGGCTATTATTCCGAGGGGTGTTGCTGTGTCGCGACTATTTCCCTTGCCTGACCGCAAGGTGATGAAAATAGTTACATGACAACACGAGCGGTAATAGACAGACTGTACTTGTAGAGCCAGGCAATAAGTATTGTATAACACATCACATCCTCTGGCAAGTAATACAATTGACAATCCTTCCGTGGAGCTCCCACATAAAATGCTTTGACTACCACTTATATATCTACCTCAGATATCTTGTCAACGTCAGTTACCGTTGTACCACTTTCTTCAAAAAAGGGAGAAAACAATCCTTTCGGTGAATTAATTATTTCTCTCCCCGTGTCAACCATTTTATATGCAAACGCATGTCCTTTTTTGCAGCTGCAGACTGTGGACTCGCTATCTTAAAACCAAATTCTGAGAAAGGTAAATAGGTACACGACCGCTGTGGTAGTAATAAAACAACCAGCGTCCACATTCACTATAATTGGAAAGTAGTTAATTCATACCACGTGACTTGATCTTGGCCAGTCACAACAGAGTACAAAACATGTTCTACTTTTTGTGTCAATTGCATCAAAGTATTTGGTTAAATATAAGAAGAGAATCTGCCTTTTTTCCAAATAAATCAATATAGCTAGATTGCAAATTGAATTTATTTATTCTGTAGCTGTACATATTCCATGTTGTATTAGTTGTACTTCACATAAACTATCACAGCATGGATGTTCTGGCCGAAAAGTCGCTTATTTTGAGATGGAATCAATGGAAAGATTGCTACCTACCCTATTGGCTGAAGGCACGGTATGGACAATAAAGCATAGACGTGTTTTATCAATTCAACACGTCTGTATTTGTATGCCGTCTGTTTCTGCTACGTCTAGTGTGATTTAGTTGACATATTGACGTACGATGCATGTTCGTATGATTCATGTAATCGGTGACGCTGTGAAAAGTACCCCATGTACTTACCTCGTCATGATTTGTGTGAAGTACGTGTTGAAACAGAAAAGGAGAACTGTGTGTTTTAATCACCCCTTCACATTCCCTTGGCAAGACTCTATGTAGACAGCTATTAATCGATACTAGTTCTATTTCTACCTCGTCAGATTCCTTAATTTGAAATATTAACAGGAATTTCATGCACTTTTGAATATACGAAAAGTACATTACCATGGGTATCGCGACTGTATTCTATGACCGAAGGATACAGGAACACATTTGTCAGAGAAATACTCCCTTGACAATTCTTGGCGTGTTCATAAGCTTTAGTCAATAGCACCTTTAGCCGTACACTGCGACGTACTACTTCATCACAAATACTATTAATAAATTAAAGCACATGTTATAATATTAACATCACTGGGCATATTTCGGTAGCGCTGTTATATAAGGCCCAATTAAACAATTGTTTGGCTCCGGTTACCTGACACCCACCTAGGTTTTCACTGCTAACCCTAACCTTTTTTCACGTACATGTAATCCAGAAAAAAATAACAAAATCACAAAAATTGTGAAATCTCATGAGAAATAGTGGATGTGGAAACTGACATCGACTTAAAAAGACAATATAAAACTACTCTTCCAATCTGTAATGGCTGTACATCTGAGGAGAAGAAACATATAACACAGAGACCATATGGAAAACAATGGAAAACCTGAACTAGACACTCACACATGAAAAATATAATACAATAAAATAAAAGATCTAACTACCCCACCTATTCTAAGACTGAGTGTAATCGGAACCACACAATTTTTTTACTAGGCCTAATCAAAGAAAACCTCCGATATTTGAACTATGTCATCTTGCAGCTACAATAATATATGCTAATATCACTCCTGTGAAATTTATCACTTTCTCCAAAGACATTTATACAATAGCAAATATCAAATACAAGCTGTTACACGTAAATACATTTGTTCTGTCAGTGAATAATGTTGACATGATATAATATACGACGTCATACTTTTCATGGACATAGATTATTTTATATGTAATGGATATTGAGTAATAATCTACTTTATGTGAAATAGCAAATATGACACACGAATGTCTTTCTTCTAGTATCGTATGCCATGAATGTCTGTCTTCTAGTATTGTATGCCATGAATGTCTGTCTTCTAGTATCGACTGCCATGAATGTCTTTCCTTTAGTATTGTATGCCATGAATGTCTTTCTTCTAGTATCGTATGCCATGAATGTCTTTCTTCTAGTATCGTATGCCATGAATGTCTTTCTTCTAGTATCGTATGCCATGAATGTCTTTCTTCTAATATCGTATGCCATGAATGTCTTTCTTATATTATCATATGCCATGAATGTCTTTCCTCTAGTATCGTATGCCATGAATGTATTTCCTGTAGTATTGTATGCCATGAATGTCTTTCCTTTAGTATTGTATGCCATGAATGTCTTTATTCTAGTACCGTACGCCATGAATGTTTTTCCTCTTGTATTGTATGGCATGAATGTCTTTCCTCTTGTATCGTATGGCATGAATGTCTTTCTTCTAGTATTGTATGCCTTGAATGTCTTTCCTATAGTATCGTATGCCAATAATGCCTTCCCTCTAGTATCGTATGACATGAATGTCTTTCCTCTAGTATCGTATGCCATGAATGTCTTTCTTCTAGTATCGTATGCCATGAATGTCTTTCCTCTAGTATCGTATGACATGAATGTCTTTCTTCTAGTATCGTATGCCATGAATGTATTTCTTCTAGTATCGTATGCCATGAATGTCTTTACTTTAGTATCGTATGCCATGAATGCCTTTCCTCTAGTATCGTATGGCATGAATGTCTTTCCTCTAGTATCGTATGGCATGAATGTCTTTCTTCTAGTATTGTATGCCATGAATGTCTTTCCTCTAGTATCGTATGCCATGAATGTCTTCCCTCTAGTATCGTATGCCACGAATGTCTTTCTTGTAGTATCATATGCCATGAATGTCTGTCTTGTAGTATCGTATGGAATGAATGACTTTCTTGTAGTATCGTATGCCATGAATGTCTTTCCTCTAGTATCGTATGGCACGAATGTCTTTCTTCTAGTATCATATGCCATGAATATCTGTCTTGTAGTATCGTATGGAATGAATGTCTTTCTTGTAGTATCGTAAGCAATGAATGTATTTCCTCTCGTATCGTATGACATGAATGTCTTTCTTCTAGTATTGTATGCCATGAATGCATTTCGTCTAGTATTGCATGCCATGAATGTCTTTCCTCTAGTATCGTATGCCTTGAAATGTCTTTCTGTCTTGGGAAATGAGTCGTTGATGATTGCCAATTGCAATCACATGAGCCGTTTGAGGGTTCATAACACAACCGTTAAAAGCAAAGAGTTCAATTTATGATTACTAATTAAACGAAAATGACGTAAAATCCATTGATTATTCAAGACGAGGTTGGACATGTACAATGTACTGTGTGTCGTGTTTAAAAAAAATAATTTCTGTGCAACACTCTTTGTAAAGCTCGTTTCACACTACCTTCAACGAAATTCATATCCTAGTGTGATTATAAACTGTTCATAAAGCTCGTTAAATTCGAAAATCAATTATATGTAATTAATTAATTTGTCAGTGCTAAAGTAAAGTTGAAATGCATTTTCATTTGTTAATTTGTAATTTGATCAGTAGTTGCCATACATAATGCTCTAGTTAGGCTAACATAACATTCAAATGACCCTAATCAGGCTGAAAACCTCCTCACATAGCATTGTCAAAGGCTGCAGTTTTTACCTCCTTTAAAGGGAGGTTATGTTATATGTCTGTCTGTCCGCAAGTGTGTGTGTGTGTGTGTGTGTGTGTGTGTGTGTGTCTGTATGTCCGACTGTGAACTCTATATCTAAAAAACTACTTCATCAATTCTAGTGAAACTTGCTATATATCTTCCCAAAAGCAATGGCAAGAACTGATCAGATTTTGGTAAATGTCCAATGAGTCTGAATTAGTCATTTTTGTAATTGATGTCTTTAGTATTTAGGCTATATCCTAAGTATACATACTTCAAATTCAATACAATTTGGTACATGCATTAACCATAACAAAGCGCATATGTCTTATAATTCACATAATCAATGATTTAGAGTAATCAAGCTATATGATGTAAGCTTCACACTATACAACATTCGGTACATATATCAACCATAACAAAGCATAGGATGGTTTGCCCTGACAGGAGGGATTCAGTTTAAATTTGGTTGTATTTTGTTATTCATCGAACGACATTTTGAATTTCCACTTAGAGATCTGCTAGGGATTATTCGATAATGGGATGATGTGGTCATGACTGTTTACAGCATAATGATATATATTACAAACAAGCATTTGAGGTCATCAAGGACAGAATTTACTTTTATGGGAACATGAAATGATTGACAGTTTTGGAGAGTGACAGCGCCCTGAACAATAACACAAGTGTCTATCACTAGGTGTTACGTTTAAACGCGTTTCTTCATCAGAAGGATTCGGGCCTTTCTTAACCACCTTTTGCTACATCAACTACTCGTCAAATTGAGATATAGGTCAAAGATACAGCTTGGGAATAGACGGTACATTTTCTATACCATTTCTATCGCTTACTGTATATTGTTCAAATGAAACTTACAGCAAGCAATGCGTGTTTTGTATAACTGTTAAGTAGGATTATTATCGATTCAATAAGATAAGAACGTGTTTTTTAACAGCACCTACTGTTCGTGGGTAGAACTGACAGTACTGTCACAATATTGACTTCGAAAGCTGAATTGTCTTCCTCTTTTAAAAAAATGAATTTTAACCGCCAAGAAACTAATGTTATCATTTATGTAATGATCTTCAACAAAGGAAATCTGAAGTTATGGAGATACTTCTATTTTGTACATGTTGATTCCAAACCATTTCTGAATGTAGAAGTAAACAGCAACCTTGCAATGCCATACGTATTATATTGAATCTCTTGTCTACATCTGTTGTAGACGTTCATTGTGGCAGTAGTTCAGAGATCAGCTCAAATTCTAAAATACTGAAGTCTGTATTTCTCTCCTTTCTTAACAGTTCATCGTGATAAATACTTTGTGATCTTCTGTAAAGCAGACATCTTGATTGCCAACTTATCTATCATGGCAAATGTTAGTAAAAATATAATGCTAGGTCACACAGCCTGATATAATGATGTCAGATTTGAACAATCAATTTTAATTGACGATAATTATTAAAATTAGGATTTGTTCCATTTGACTCTCATCAGAACTTAGTTCGCCGTATTTTTATATTCGGGAGTAGGTGTGACGAACGTTGAAAGGTGTATGTTACGTAATTAGAGGTCAGTTTTAGATTTTGGAATTCAATTAAATTATGTTATATAATTATTATTATTAGGACAGAAATGCAATTTTTAAAACTTCCTAGTTACAGCCCTTTCGTTGCTTGGATTCAGTTAATAAATACTATTCAATTTGACAATATTATTTGTACTAGTATTACTGCAGGCCAGTAAATGATGTATTAATATCACAGCGATAGCACCTTGGTATTGTTTTATGCTATATCACAGCGTAGCACCTTGGTATTGTTTTGCTATATCACAGCGATAGCACCTTGGTATTGTTTTGCTATATGACAGTGATAGCACCTTGGTATTGTTTTATGCTATATCACAGTGATAGCACCTTGGTATTGTTTTATGCTATATCAAAGCGATAGCACCTTGGTATTGTTTTATGCTATATCACAGTGATAACACCTTGGTATTGTTTTATGCTATATCACAGCGATAGCACCTTGGTATTGTTTTATGCTATATCGTAGTGATAACACCTTGGTATTGTTTTATGCTATATCACAGTGATAGCACCTTGGTATTGTTTTATGCTATATCACAGCGTAGCACCTTGGTATTGTTTTATGCTATATCACAGTGATAACACCTTGGTATTGTTTTATGCTATATCACAGTGATAACACCTTGGTATTGTTTTATGCTATATCACAGTGATAGCACCTTGGTATTGTTTTATGCTATATCACAGTGATAACACCTTGGTATTGTTTTATGCTATATCACAGTGATAACACCTTGGTATTGTTTTATGCTATATCACAGCGATAGCACCTTGGTATTGTTTTATGCTATATCACAGTGATAACACCTTGGTATTGTTTTATGCTATATCACAGCGATAGCACCTTGGTATTGTTTTGCTATATCACAGTGATAACACCTTGGTATTGTTTTATGCTATATCACAGCGATAGCACCTTGGTATTGTTTTATGCTATATCACAGTGATAGCACCTTGGTATTGTTTTATGCTATATCACAGTGATAGCACCTTGGTATTGATTTATGCTATATCGCAGCGATAGCACCTTGGTATTGATTTATGCTATATCACAGTGATAGCACCTTGGTATTGTTTTATGCTATATCACAGTGATAACACCTTGGTATTGTTATGCTATATTACAGCGATAGCACCTTGGTATTGTTTTATGCTATATCACAGCGATAACACCTTGGTATTGATTTATGCTATATCATAGCGATAGCACCTTGGTATTGCTTTATGCTATATCATAGCGATAGCACCTTGATATTGCTTTATGCTATAATATCATTTCATTGTAAGAAGAATTGTGACTATAACGATAACAATTGCATAAATATTCATTTATTATAGCAACTATATTTACCTTTGAACTGACAGCGAATAAACATTCGTTACTAAAGGAGCGATCAGTTTTTATGGCCGGGGGGGGGGGGGTGTCACCTTAATTTGGGACTCAAAGAAGGGGGTCATCATTTTTACGAAATGAATAAGGGGGTCACCTTGTTTTCAACTAAACAAAATCATGAGCCACGCTCCTGTACTTAAATGTCCATACATTTAATATCATAACTAGGCCAAAGCCCCTAAACTCACACAGCTGGGTAGATTCATTTGTGAGCGGCTACCTCACTATGATATCAAAGATAGCACTCTCGGCGTGGAGATTGCACTTTGTACATAGAACACACATGCGTAGTCATTGTACCGCAATGCATCCTTGGGTAAAACCACCAAAAAAACATCGCATAGTATATAGGACACGCATGCGTACTAGTCATTGAGCCGCTATGCTGCCACTTGCGGGCGCTGTGCGAGCTATTAAAAATGTATGTGCATAAAATAAACCATAAACAAATAGCTATAAATATACATTCAAATTAACAAAAACTCCAACAATCCAATACATATGGTATGGCATCACAACACTGCACCATGGCCACCTTTAAGCAACAGTTATTTGTTAGAAATGACTTCTCGCTATTGCATGCCATGAGTTGCATTGTGTCATCTTGTGGTAGAAAAACTTGCTTGTGTAGCTGTACATGTAACACATAAGAAATGAAATACCTTAAGATTTACTGGCTCTAAAATCTGTTCCTTCATTGACCTGAACATGTGGAATTGCACACAAACATAACCAATTTAGGACACTTTGAAATAATATGTGGCAAACACTGTGACTGAAAGTGCCTGACCTAGCCTGTGTCTAGATATTGGATATTCAATGTCCATTTATATAGTTAGTCTAGTTCCTATATATTTTTGTACATCTAATGTATGATAACTACAATCATCTCCATTAGATGTCCCAAATTGATTTATGGTTGGATCAATAGTTCAATATAGGGTAAAAACTAAATTATTTTAGTGTGGGGTGGGGTGAGAGGAGGTCTTTTATAATGAAATCTGTTTTGTACCCCAATACAAACAATTCTAAAAATGTCAGATTGAAAAATGGGAAAAAAATTGTTATGCATGGCACTAAAATACATTTATTGTGCCAATAAAAGAGCTATTTTTCCTCACTACATACTGGCTTTGTATTCATAGCACTACATAATACTACATACTGATTTGAAATTGATTGTGCTGTGTGCAACAATTTTACCAATTTAGTTAGAAGGGGGTGGGGAAGGGGTTCTGAGGCCTTACTAAAAGAATTAGTTTTTTTACCTACTGATCTCACCCCTAATGTGTTGATTTATCATACATGTATAAACTATTGAACTATTACTTTGCATAGCTATAGTACGAACTACATGTCTTATCAAAAATTACTTTTCTGTGTTTGTGTTTCACTTCTTCTCTGCTACCTGTGACCATCACCAAGTTACCAGGCTACACGTGAAACCCCCTTTTCTCCTGCTATTGTTTTTACCATAAACTACCAAGAAAGAAAAATATTCCAAGGTGAACACAATATTAATCGGATTCTCGGAGAATATATATTATGTGAATGACTGATAAACGTAGTTATAAACACAGATTTGTTTGATGATGATCTACTAGCCAGGACTTCTATCGTACTGACACGATGCAAAGTTAGGAGGAAAATTAGATTTTACATCTCCCCTGGAATATCTAGTATCCACATTGAGTGACTGTATACTGCAAGTAAAATTTTGTCAGCAGATCATAATATTACATTTCCTTGGTATTAGAATGCATTTATTTTCAAGGCTATCAAGTTGCCAGCAATATACTGGACAACATAGCCAATAGTAAGTGAATTGAATTAGTAATCTAGATTAGAAACTGCTGTAGTACAGAAAACATTTTTATGACATTTTTTAATTTCTATTTTGAAACCAATGACATTTATCACATTTCATTATTCAAAACCTTTCAAAAATATTTTGGTTAAAATTAGCAGTGTGGTCAATGAATGGTGGGGGTGTGGAGTTTTCAGTCAGTGACAATTATGAACAGGACAAACAAGTACCTTGAGGAGTGCGAACGCGTACATGTATGGAAAGTCGCAGTTATGTGTTAAGTCTAAAGAAAACAATACACTGACTATATGATGTGAACATATCTTTAAATGACGTAAATAATTCATTATATGATGCAAGTACATCATTATGTGTGACAGTTATTGACATGGGTTTACAAGTATGTTATCTCCATTTATAATATTGTACTTGATAATTAGCTGAATTAATCAATATTTATAGTTCACTCAATCTAAGAGATATCCTAGAACTTTTGGTTACTAAAACATGAATATTGTGTATGTCCGTGAACAGACAATCATACTTCTCATAGGGTTCCTATCTAAAGAGCTTTATACATGTGAAACAATGGATTTTGGTTAGCAATTTACCAGATACACTTAAAATTACTGAAAATGTAACATGTAAAATTAACTATGCAGTGTGCGGTATTATGCTTTGAGAATAGAGTGTCTTTTGCAAGCACAAAAAGAGTGTTTTTTGTCAACAGATGGAGGGGGGGGGTTAATGTGTTTTTTATTTGTCAGAGGGAGGGTTGGATTGTTTTGTGGATGAATTGCAGGGGGGATCACTATTTTTAAGTACAACATGAAGAAAAAGTCACCGGCCCACCCCCGGCCGTAAAAACTGATCGCTACCTAAGTAATACATTTTTCTCAGATTCTCGACAGAAAAAGAGTACAAGAGGGTAACACGCAAAGTTATTGAATTTATACCTGTAGACGTTTACTAAAAGACACCGAATCCTCATAGGCAGGATAGACAAAACCCGTACTATAGTTAAGTGACTACTGACAGTGTACTCGATTGACTCAGGCCAAGATGGTTGACGAATCTGTCGATTTTTATTCTCGCAAATCGTCACAGTGGCTTGATATGAACACAATTATTATTTTGTAGAACGTACATATTGATGAAATAGAGAAGGCAATCTGCCATTCATCATTGACGACATGTAGCTAGAATTCTGCTGAATTGTCAATCCCGCATGAACAGAACCCTGGACATAGATATTGTCTGTGATATTACCCATTTACAAACTACTTTTGAAGCCATAAAAGTCAACACACAATATTTCTAAATCGGGAAGGTAGAGTGATGACACCAAAAGTAGTCATGTTTCCTTCAGCTTTTGATGGGCTAGATTGACAGTATATTGCAATCAGATGAATTTTCCTTTGTGTGTCACATTTCAAATAATTTCCCTTCTCCATAAGTTGAAGGTTACAGTAAGCTTTATTGACCTCTGACCTTTCAGTGTCAGGTGTAGGTTAATACTTTAATGCAATAAATCCGATTATGAACAGAAAAATCTGATTCAGTGCAAATCTCGTGGTAATTATCGTGACATCTAGCAACAACATGCAAGAAAGGATTGTGTCAGATTGTTAGTCCGTTTCCATCGAGTGTGCTACACATTTCCGTTCTTAATCTAACTTACCATACCATAATGGTAGCTTTGTTAATATTGACTACGTTTTGCCTCGGGGATACATTACCAAGTCAATTTACCGTAATTACAATGACATTTCCCTGGACAGCATTGTGGTGAATTGGTTTATCAAGTCCAATCACCACTGTACCACGGGACACAAAGTAAGGCCGAGCCAGTGTAAACATCACACACAATGAAAGGATGAGGCACTTTCATTAGCTGACTTTCATTAGCTGCAAGTCGACGTACATGCAATACGCACGCGTGCATTCATGGGCCCCTTCGTGATTTAGGGATTGCTAAGATATTGGAAAATATTTTTGTCTTTGCAATAATGAATGCTGCGAACGAGGTCCAAGTTCCTTTTATTAATTTTTGCCCTTCACTTTTCATAACTCGGTATTGCTAATACTCTGACAAATTTGACTACATGTATGGAAAGACTAAAATAATCCAATAATGATTATAAATTATAATGTTCTAATACAAATTTAAAAAAGTAGTGTGTGCTTTTTGAATATATTGTATGTCAGGTCCATAGACTTTGCTTATAGTATTTGTTGACGTTTGCTTTGTTTGGAATAGTATGACAGTGTCTTAACTTGTGAGAACATGGCAAAGGGCACACTTCAATTGTATACCATCAATGACGTACTGAACACTATAGTACCCATAACCATATTTAGTTAACTCACATGATTTTATCTTATTCCAATAATGATAAACATACTGCAATGATGTTGACTTGCGTTCACGAATAAGATCCAGGAAGACTTGAGTGATGTCCAAATACTTCGTTATAACTTATAGAGTAAACAGTTCGTTTGTTAAAAGACATAGAATGCAAACGTCGATCGTTATGGTCTTATGGCTAATTTATACGCAAAGATAGTTTAGAAAATATACTAGCAATAATCAATGTCTAAGCAGCATTCTAGATAGATGTCTATATGTGCAGGTTTGCAATAGTTGTATGCTTTAGAGATGTAGTTCTTAGAATATATACACATACAAAGAACGATGAATGAAGTAGACTTCCAAAACCAAACTTATAAAAACAGAATTCTTGAAAGAAATGAATTTCTTGGAAAAAAAATTACATTTTCTTAAATAAAAGAGAACAATGTGACTAAAACAAATTCGAAATTACTAGGTCGCTGTAGAAAGTCATTTACTTTAGGTTATGATCTGAAGAATTAAGTATAACCACAGGTCTGTTGTGCATGAATATAAAACATACAGTCCAACATATATTCTGCGACTAAAAGTAACAAAAGTGTGTGAAATGTTGTGCAGGGCCTAACATACAGTTACTGTATAGCATTTCAACAACTCCTGAAACACATCAGCCATGTAAATATTAACCTAGATGGTAATACAATATTCTAAGGCTACCCGACTTGATCTTAGTTGTTCAGCTGCTTAGCACCACATCCTCCTGCAAAACATTCAGGTAATTTACATTCATTTACCGTTATCTGTACATCCCATGCTAGGTTCAGTAGAGACGGATTGACTACAAAATAGCCCTGATGACATACAGTACAAGCCTGCAATGAATATATGTCATAGCATACAAAATGAAGGCCTGACTTCACTGTGCAAGGTTACAGAGAGACATATATGGAATGTATCATTTGGAATACAAAGGGAAGTCAGGGTAGTTACATACAGTGTACATTGACATGTGAACCTGATTGATAACACCAATTCGTTAGTGAAAAGCCAAGCCATGACGGCACATTTTGATCTAGATGATCACAGTGTCTTTTTCTGAAATTGAGCAACTAAATAATTCTTCTATCGATTACCCCCTTTTATCTAATTACCCCCTCCAAAAAAAACAACAAACAAAAAAAAACAGACAGACAGACAGACAGACAGACAGACAGACAGGCAGGCAGGCAGGCAGGCAGGCAGGCAGGCAGGCAGGCAGGCAGGCAGGTAGGTAGATAGATAGATAGATAGATAGATAGATAGATAGATAGATAGATATATATATGGATAGATGGATAGATGGATAGATAGATAAAGAAATAAAATAATACATGTATAATGGCAAACAAGAAAGAATTATTGCAATGGTTTGTTTGAGTGTGAGTAGTATATATGTATTGAGTGTGGATGGTCAGGGGCTATATTTATTGAGTGTGGTTGGTCAGGGGTATATTTATTGAGTGTGGTTGTTCGGGGGCTATATTTGTAACTCACGTTTGCCTCTTTTCATTTTCGTAACTTGTAAATTCAATATCATAAAACGTCACTTCCGGTCCATCCACATCGTATTTCTTAATTACCGATTAACTCTTTTTTCCCGCGTAAATGTGTACTGCATAGACCCATATCTACCCATATCTACCCTCTCTCTGTCAATTCAACTCGTACCGACATGTATGACCTTTAACACATTTGTGATGTGACATTGACACTTTCAACTACAAAATATCGGAAACGACATGAGATGATAGACTGAGACTAAGACGATGTTAGCAAAATGTCTTACTCCTTCCTCTCAAAATGTATATGAGCGCCCTCTTCAGGGTGAAAAATTAAAACAAACGTTTTTCTTTAAAATGGGTGGGTTGTGTAATGTGGTAATATAAGCCTTTGATGGAGGTGTACATTTATGGGAAATAACATGATATTTAGCACAACATGACACGACACAAACAACACAAACAAAACAACACAACACAACACAACACAACACAACACAACACAACACAACACAACACAACACAACATAATATATACACAACACAACACCTGGTTGGTCAAGGGCTATATTTGTTGAGTGTTTTTGGTCAGGGGATATATTTATTGCATGTGGTTGGTCAGGGGCTATTTTTGTTGAGTGTGGTTGGTCAGGGGGTATATTTATTTATTGACTGTGGTTGGTCAGGGGCTATATTTATTGAGTGTGGTTGGTCAGGGGGTATATTTATTGAGTGTGGTTGGTCAGGGGCTATATTTATTGAGTGTGGTTGGTCAGAGGCTATATTTGTTGAGTGTGGTTGGTCAGGGGGTATATTTATTGAGTGTGGTTGGTCAGGGAGTATATTTATTAAGTGTGGTTGGTCAGGGGCTATATTTATTAAGTGTGGTTGGTCAGGGGCTATATTTATTGAGTGTGGTTGGTCAGGGGGTATATTTATTGAGTGTGGTTGGTCGGGGGCTATATTTATTTAATGTGGTTGGTCAGGGGGTATATTTATTGAGTGTGGTTGGTCGGGGGCTATATTTATTGAATGTGGTTGGTCAGGGGGTATATTTATTGAGTGTGATTGGTCAGGGGCTATAGCTATTGAGTGTGGTTGGTCACGGGGTATAGTTATTGAGTGTGGTTGGTCACGGGGTATAGTTATTGAGTGTGGTTGGTCAGAGGGTATATTTATTGAGTGTGGTTGGTCGGGGGCTATATTTATTGAGTGTGGTTGGTCAGGGGCTATATTTATTGAGTGTGGTTGGTCGGGGCTATATTTATTGAGTGTGGTTGGTCAGGGGCTATATTTATCGAGTGTGGTTGGTCAGGGGGTATATTTGTTGAGTGTGGTTGGTCAGGGGGTATATTTATTGAGTGTGGTTGGTCAGGGGGTATCTTTATGTATTGAGTGTGGTTGGTCAGGGGCTATATTTATTGAGTGTGGTTGGTCAGGGGGTATATTTGTTGAGTGTGGTTGGTCAGGGGCTATATTTATTGAGTGTGGTTGGTCAGGGGCTATATTTATTGAGTGTGGTTGGTCAGGGGGTATATTTATTGAGTGCGGTTGGTCAGGGGCTATATTTATTGAGTGTGGTTGGTCAGGGGCTATATTTATTGAGTGTGGTTGGTCAGGGGCTATATTTATTGAGTGTGGTTGGTCAGGGGGTATATTTGTTGAGTGTGGTTGGTCAGGGAGTATATTTGTTGAGTGTTTTTGGTCAGGGGATATATTTATTGCATGTGGTTGGTCAGGGGCTATTTTTGTTGAGTGTGGTTGGTCAGGGGGTATATTTATTTATTGACTGTGGTTGGTCAGGGGCTATATTTATTGAGTGTGGTTGGTCAGGGGGTATATTTATTGAGTGTGGTTGGTCAGGGGCTATATTTATTGAGTGTGGTTGGTCAGAGGCTATATTTGTTGAGTGTGGTTGGTCAGGGGGTATATTTATTGAGTGTGGTTGGTCAGGGAGTATATTTATTAAGTGTGGTTGGTCAGGGGCTATATTTATTAAGTGTGGTTGGTCAGGGGCTATATTTATTGAGTGTGGTTGGTCAGGGGGTATATTTATTGAGTGTGGTTGGTCGGGGGCTATATTTATTTAATGTGGTTGGTCAGGGGGTATATTTATTGAGTGTGGTTGGTCGGGGGCTATATTTATTGAATGTGGTTGGTCAGGGGGTATATTTATTGAGTGTGATTGGTCAGGGGCTATAGCTATTGAGTGTGGTTGGTCACGGGGTATAGTTATTGAGTGTGGTTGGTCACGGGGTATAGTTATTGAGTGTGGTTGGTCAGAGGGTATATTTATTGAGTGTGGTTGGTCGGGGGCTATATTTATTGAGTGTGGTTGGTCAGGGGCTATATTTATTGAGTGTGGTTGGTCGGGGCTATATTTATTGAGTGTGGTTGGTCAGGGGCTATATTTATCGAGTGTGGTTGGTCAGGGGGTATATTTGTTGAGTGTGGTTGGTCAGGGGGTATATTTATTGAGTGTGGTTGGTCAGGGGGTATCTTTATGTATTGAGTGTGGTTGGTCAGGGGCTATATTTATTGAGTGTGGTTGGTCAGGGGGGTATATTTGTTGAGTGTGGTTGGTCAGGGGCTATATTTATTGAGTGTGGTTGGTCAGGGGCTATATTTATTGAGTGTGGTTGGTCAGGGGGTATATTTATTGAGTGCGGTTGGTCAGGGGCTATATTTATTGAGTGTGGTTGGTCAGGGGCTATATTTATTGAGTGTGGTTGGTCAGGGGCTATATTTATTGAGTGTGGTTGGTCAGGGGGTATATTTGTTGAGTGTGGTTGGTCAGGGAGTATATTTATTGAGTGTGGATGGTCAGGGGGTATATTTATTGAGTGTGGTTGGTCAGGGGGTATATTTATTGAGTGTGGTTGGTCAGGGGCTATATTTATTGAGTGTGGTTGGTCAGGGGGTATCTTTATGTATTGAGTGTGGTTGGTCAGGGGCTATATTTATTGAGTGTGGTTGGTCAGGGGGTATATTTGTTGAGTGTGGTTGGTCAGGGGGTATATTTATTGAGTGTGGATGGTCAGGGGGTATATTTATTGAGTGTGGTTGGTCAGGGGGTATATTTATTGAGTGTGGTTGGTCAGGGGCTATATTTATTGAGTGTGGTTGGTCAGGGGGTATATTTATTGAGTGTGGTTGGTCAGGGGCTATATTTATTGAGTGGTTGGTCAGGGGGTATATTTATTGAGTGTGGTTGGTCAGGGAGTATATTTATTGAGTGTGGTTGGTCAGGGGCTATATTTATTGAGTGTGGTTGGTCAGGGGCTATATTTATTGAGTGTGGTTGGTCAGGGGCTATATTTATTGAGTGTGGTTGGTCAGGGGCTATATTTATTGAGTGGTTGGTCAGGGGGTATATTTGTTGAGTGTGGTTGGTCAGGGGGTATATTTATTGAGTGTGGTTGGTCAGGGGCTATATTTATTGAGTGTGGTTGGTCAGGGGCTATATTTATTGAGTGTGGTTGGTCAGGGAGTATATTTGTTGAGTGTGGTTGGTCAGGGGCTATATTTATTGAGTGTGGTTGGTCAGGGAGTATATTTATTGAGTGTGGTTGGTCAGGGGCTATATTTATTGAGTGTGGTTGGTCAGGGAGTATATTTGTTGAGTGTGGTTGGTCAGGGGCTATATTTATTGAGTGTGGTTGGTCAGGGAGTATATTTGTTGAGTGTGGTTGGTCAGGGGCTATATTTATTGAGTGTGGTTGGTCAGGGGCTATATTTATTGAGTGTGGTTGGTCAGGGGCTATATTTATTGAGTGTGGTTGGTCAGGGGCTATATTTATTGAGTGGTTGGTCAGGGGGTATATTTGTTGAGTGTGGTTGGTCAGGGGGTATATTTATTGAGTGTGGTTGGTCAGGGGCTATATTTATTGAGTGTGGTTGGTCAGGGGCTATATTTATTGAGTGTGGTTGGTCAGGGGCTATATTTATTGAGTGTGGATGGTTAGGGGGTATATTTATTGAGTGTGGTTGGTCAGGGGGTATATTTATTGAGTGTGGTTGGTCAGGGGGTATATTTGTTGAGTGTGGTTGGTCAGGGGGTATATTTATTGAGTGTGGTTGGTCAGGGGGTATATTTATTGAGTGTGGTTGGTCAGGGGGTATATTTATTGAGTGTGGTTGGTCAGGGGGTATATTTATTGAGTGTGGTTGGTCAGGGGGTATATTTATTGAGTGTGGTTGGTCAGGGGGTATATTTATTGAGTGTGGTTGGTCAGGGGCTATATTTATTGAGTGTGGTTGGTCAGGGGCTATATTTATTGAGTGTGGTTGGTCAGGGGGTATATTTATTGAGTGTGGTTGGTCAGGGGGTATCTTTATGTATTGAGTGTGGATGGTCAGGGGCTATATTTATTGAGTGTGGTTGGTCAGGCGCTATATTTATTGAGTGTGGTTGGTCAGGGGCTATATTTATTGAGTGTGGTTGGTCAGGGGCTATATTTATTGAGTGTGGTTGGTCAGGGGGTATATTTATTGAGTGTGGTTGGTCAGGGGCTATATTTGTTGAGTGTGGTTGGTCAGGGGGTATATTTATTGAGTGTGGTTGGTCAGGGGCTATAGTTATTGAGTGTGGTTGGTCAGGGGCTGTAGTTATTGAGTGTGGTTGGTCAGGGGCTATATTTGTTGAGTGTGGTTGGTCAGGGGGTATATTTATTGAGTGTGGTTGGTCAGGGGGTATATTTATTGAGTGTGGTTGGTCAGGGTTATATTTATTGGGTGTGGTTGGTCAGGGGCTATATTTATTGAGTGTGGTTGGTCAGGGGGTATATTTATCGAGTGTGGTTGGTCAGGGGGTATATTTGTTGAGTGTGGTTGTTCAGGGGCTATATTTATTGAGTGTGGTTGTTCAGGGGGTATATTTATTGAGTGTGGTTGGTCAGGGGGTACCTTTATTTATTAAGTGTGGTTGGTCAAGGGCTATATTTATTGAGTGTGGTTGGTCAGGGGCTATATTTATTGAGTGGTTGGTCAGGGGCTATATTTATTGAGTGTGGTTGTTCAGGGGGTATATTTATTGAGTGTGGTTGTTCAGGGGGTATATTTATTTATTAAGTGTGGTTGGTCAGGGGCTATATTTATTGAGTGTGGTTGTTCAGGGGGTATATTTATTGAGTGTGGTTGGTCAGGGGGTACCTTTATTTATTAAGTGTGGTTGGTCAAGGGCTATATTTATCGAGTGTGGTTGGTCAGGGGCTATATTTATTGAGTGTGGTTGGTCAGGGGGTATATTTATTGAGTGTGGTTGGTCAGGGGGTATATTTATTGAGTGTGGTTGGTCAGGGGCTATATTTATTAAGTGTGGTTGGTCAAGGGCTATATTTATTGAGTGTGGTTGGTCAGGGGCTATATTTATTGAGTGGTTGGTCAGGGGGTATATTTGTTGAGTGTGGTTGGTCAGGGGGTATATTTATTGAGTGTGGTTGGTCAGGGGCTATATTTATTGAGTGTGGTTGGTCAGGGGCTATATTTATTGAGTGTGGTTGGTCAGGGTTATATTTATTGGGTGTGGTTGTTCAGGGGCTATATTTGTAACTCACGTTTGCCTCTTTTCATTTCCGTAACTTGTAATAAAATTCAATATCATAAAACGTCACTTCCTGTCCATCCACATCGTATTTCTTAATTACCGATTAACTCTTTTTTCCCGCGTAAATTTGTACTGCATAGACCCATATCTACCCATATCTACCCTCTCTCTGTCAATTCAACTCGTTCCGACATGTATGACCTTTAACACATTTGTGATATGACATTGACACTTTCAACTACAAAATATCGGAAACGACATGAGATGATGGACTGAGACTAAGACGATGTTAGCAAAATGTCTTACTCCTTCCTCTCAAAATGTATATGAACGCCCTCTTTAGGGTGAAAAATTAAAACAAACGTTTTTCTTTAAAATAGGTAAGTTGTGTAATGTGGTAATATAAGCCTTTGATGGAGGTGTACATTTATGGGAAATAACATGATATTTAGCACAACATGACACGACACAAACAAGACAACACAACACAACACAACACAACACAACACAACACAACACAACACAACACAACACATCAAAACACAACACAACACAACACAACACAACACAACACAACATAATATATACACAACACAACACCTCACAGCTCAACGCAACGCAACGCATCGCAATGCAATATAAGACAATTCAATTCAACATAAGAAATACATCTTGTATTATCAAAAAAATGAAAACATTCATTGCCCACAGAATAAAAACAAACACACATTAAATTAGCCAAAGGACACATGACAGGATATTAAACGTTCTGCTGACTTTTGCCTTGAGTTGAGGTTTATCTCACCTGAAATTTATACAGATGTCTTTGTTCTAGTTAATGCCACGCTGAACGAAATGAGATTGACAACAATTATATACAAAATCGTGAACTACAAGCTCAGCATCCCTTTCCTGATCTTGAAACAAACCTGATGTAGCAGAGTCATCAGTAAACCTGCATACTGTAGTAAATGCACGACATACACGTACCACATGTCAACGAATATACGAATGTGTATGTCATGTGTAGTGTACATGACACGCAAATCATTCATATATTTATTCTACACTACTTGAATTACATTATTCGATACTACACAATGAAGTCTTGTTAACTACAGTCCTTGAATCCGATATTTTTAACTACATGTTCAGTACACAGACTCGTACTTTTAGCGATCATGATGTCTAAATAATACACTGTCAGTAACAGAACAAGATTCATCATAGCTATATCTATTGATTGTTCTGAGTTGCGCCATCAAGAGTTCACAAAGGGGATTAAGTTGAAAATGAACGCTTGAATCTCAATACTCACACATGTCAGGACATCATGACGGACTAATTCCGAAATGTTGGTGATAAAGGCAAATAAAATACCCATCTGTTATAATTGTTGTTGATTTGTTTTAAAACCAAGTATGCAAACAGGTTCATAAACCAATTTTTAGTTACCTCTCTCCTCTCTCTCTCTATTTAAGTTGTTCGTTTTATTTTATAAAATTATTATTCCGTTTTTACACAAAATTTCTACATTGTTACCTGAATTACTCTTCAGTTTTTAGAACCTGACGTTTCAGCGTATGTAACTTACAAATACAAATATACAATTATAAACTTTGCCTTTCATGTGAAGGATTACAAGAGTCTGAATAATAGCTTTAAATTATACAATATACTCGTTAATTATGTGAGAGGTGTTGAACACCCACCATACGTCATATCATTCATACACAATGTACATAACTCTATCAAGTTATGTGCTTTAAAATGTAATCATTACATACATACATACATACATACATACATACATGCATACATACATACATACATGCATACATACATACATACATACATACATACATACATACATACATACATACATACATACATACATATATTTATACGTGTGACCGAATGACGCCAATCTTGAACTTAATGTCTCATACTGTGTATTTTTAGATTTTTAGATTCTTTAGAAACCATGTACAGATATCTTAATGGCTCGTTGAAGCTTAGTATTTGGAAAATGAAAGCAATATCAGTTACAGATTAATGGCTTTATAGTCCAATAGGTGACAGATTGTCATTCGAGTAATCAATCCATTTGTGAAAGATGGCGCAGCTAAAGTGTAGTCGAGTGGTGAATTATATCGTCAAACTTTTATACGGTGGAATAAAATGGTAGTTAGGAGAACACTTAACAATCTCTGAAAGTCATTAAAACAATGGAAGGATTTGAAATTACATGTATACAAATAACCATAACTGATATATCCCCCGCTTCGTTCTCAAGGCATTACTTTTCAAAACAGAATATTCCTGACGATAAATAGCGGACTAATAAACTATTATAAAATACATACACACATATATATACGCTCTGCCACTGCGGTATAGAGCACTGTCTTAGCAGATTGATACTCACCGATATATATATATATATATATATATATATATATATATATATATATATATATATATATATATATATATATATATATATATATATGTGTGTGTGTGTGTGTGTGTGTGTGTGTGTGTGTGTGTGTGTGTGTGTGTGTGTGAATGTGTGTGTGTGTGTGTGTGTGTGTGTGTGTGTGTTTATCACATAAATACGTACAAATCTTCACCTGTACTGTGTGACGTCAAACAGTGTATATCAAATACCCATATCAGCCCTATTCTACAGAACTTTTATCTCTCAACTTTTCGAGTGTTCCTCCCAATGGTACGCTACAATCAAGCTATCGTATTAATATGTACTTTCAAAACGTAAATGCACACATTACTTTCCATACATCCTTGGGTGGCATGAGTCTGATACGTAGAGGTTCTTTTACTTTTTAATAGATTTATTCCAGCTAATCATTTAAACTATCGATGACAATGTGTATGTAACAGCCGGTAAGCTTACTTCCGATTTTCCGTTGAGCTCAATGCTCCGAACTCAGGGAGCCCGTCATTATTCATGACGGGGGTGGGGAGGAGGGGGTCGGAGGAATTGCTTTGAACCCCCCCCCCCGCCAACCTTGAAATTGTTTCGTACCCCCATACATACGTACGTACATACATACATACATACATACATACATACATACATACATACATACATACCAATGCAATGACATCTTATTGGAGTACAGACTTATTGCACCAATGTAATGACATCTGATAGGAGTACATACTTCTTACACCAATGCAATGACATCTGGTAGGAGTGCAGACTTGTTACACCAATGAAGTGTGATAGGAGTACAGACCTGCTATGACATCAGATAGGAGTACAGGCACGTTGCAACAATTTACATGTTGATATTGATGTGTTACTATATTTGTATGGAGGTAATTAAACGCAGCATAATATTCATTTAGAAATGTTATTCCTTCTCATCACTAACTTTATCAAGAATTCGTTGGAAAGTTCAAAATATGACTGTGTAACGAGACTCTAAATGTGGATACAGAAACAACAAGATTTATTGATATAACACAGTTTAAGAAATAGGAAAGATAGATAACGAAAAGAAGCATGCCTACCGTACAGAAGTTAAAATAATTGACAAAATTTGAATGAAATCGAGAGCCTAGGGACACACTCCCTACCTAAAAAAAAGGTTGTGTTTATACAGAGTTTTAGACAATTTCTGTCAATGTTCATGAGTAGACTTTAATGTATGAACTGAATTTTGCTATAATAAGAGAAAAGCTGAGAGCTACTACATTAAAGATACCGCCCAATATGTTTACAGATTACCGTGTCTACTAGATTTACCCTGTAGTTCTGCTGGTTACCGACCCTGGGCATCGATGTGACGTCCCTGGTCAATGCTTGCTTCATTACATGTAGAGTTTCTAGATTAGATTAGGGCTGCAGAATCACATTGAACTGGTAATTAATTATAGAATCCTATGGATGTTAGTTCTCGTTTCATCTAAGGGAATATCTGCACATTTCCCCCCTTTTCTCCAGACTAAAATGGTGCAATCAAATCCCAGTCACATTCAGAACGTAATCTTTAATCAATGTGTTTTCATCAATATGTTCCTTTTGATGTAAAGCCCTATACAACAGTGGTCATATCTCTAATTCGTTACACACTGAATGATAATCTAACGTGTGGCCTTTCATGTAATGGGTTCCACCTTCTACAAACTGTATATTCTTGCTCTAGAGATGTATGGATATAGTTGGTAGATGTTACTTCAGTGAACCGCGCATTTCATTGTACGAACTGTTGGCGTTTTGCCAACCATTTTAGGAAATAAATACTTAATTAGAGACGACTTGTTTATCATTTCTATTCATTTATAATAAGATGAGGATATTGACAGTGTTGGAAAGGCTTGCAGTTTTGTACCATACACTGATGCTTTAAATGTTTTTGTACGAGCAAATTGTCGAATGCCAATCCCAAAAGCCTGCTAGCATATTTTGATTCACCATCAGTCCTAATCATAACTCAC
>NC_135558.1:21999563-22064563 GCF_964340395.1 Glandiceps talaboti | reverse complement strand
TGTGTTTAGTGATACACACACTGTAGCATTATTTGGATGTGTTTAGTGATACACACACCGTAGCATTATTTGGATGTGTTTAGTGATACACTCACTGTAGCACTATTTGGATGTGTTTAGTGATACACACACTGTAGCATTATTTGGATGTGTTTAGTGATACACACACTGTAGTACTATTTGGATGTGTTTAGTGATACACACACTGTAGCACTATTTGGATGTGTTTAGTGATACACACACTGTAGCATTATTTGGATGTGTTTAGTGATACACACACCGTAGCATTATTTGGATGTGTTTAGTGATACACACACTGTAGTACTATTTGGATGTGTTTAGTGATACACACACTGTAGCATTATTTGGATGTGTTTAGTGATACACACACTGTAGTACTATTTGGATGTGTTTAGTGATACACACACTGTAGTACTATTTGGATGTGTTTATATAGTGATACACACACTGTAGCATTATTTGGATGTGTTTAGTGATACACACACCGTAGCATTATTTGGATGTGTTAAGTGATACACACACCGTAGCATTATTTGGATGTGTTTAGTGATACACACACTGTAGCATTATTTGGATGTGTTTAGTGATACACACACTGTAGCATTATTTGGATGTGTTTAGTGATACACACACCGTAGCATTATTTGGATGTGTTTAGTGATACACACACTGTAGCATTATTTGGATGTGTTTAGTGATACACACACCGTAGCATTATTTGGATGTGTTTAGTGATACACACACCGTAGTACTATTTGGATGTGTTAAGTGATACACACACTGTAGCATTATTTGGATGTGTTTAGTGATACACACACTGTAGCATTATTTGGATGTGTTTAGTGATACACACACTGTAGCATTATTTGGATGTGTTTAGTGATACACACACTGTAGCACTATTTGGATGTGTTTAGTGATACACACACTGTAGCATTATTTGGATGTGTTTAGTGATACACACACCGTAGCATTATTTGGATGTGTTTAGTGATACACACACTGTAGTACTATTTGGATGTGTTTAGTGATACACACACTGTAGTACTATTTGGATGTGTTTAGTGATACACACACCGTAGCATTATGTGGATGTGTTTAGTGATACACACACTGTAGTACTATTTGGATGTGTTTAGTGATACACACACTGTAGCATTATGTGGATGTGTTTAGTGATACACACACTGTAGTACTATTTGGATGTGTTTAGTGATACACACACCGTAGCATTATTTGGATGTGTTTAGTGATACACACACTGTAGTACTATTTGGATGTGTTTAGTGATACACACACCGTAGCATTATTTGGATGTGTTTAGTGATACACACACTGTAGTACTATTTGGATGTGTTTAGTGATACACACACCGTAGCATTATGTGGATGTGTTTAGTGATACACACACTATTGGATGTGTTTAGTGATACACACACCGTAGCATTATTTGGATGTGTTTAGTGATACACACACCGTAGCATTATTTGGATGTGTTTAGTGATACACTCACTGTAGCACTATTTGGATGTGTTTAGTGATACACACACTGTAGTACTATTTGGATGTGTTTAGTGATACACACACCGTAGTACTATTTGGATGTGTTAAGTGATACACACACTGTAGCACTATTTGGATGTGTTAAGTGATACACACACTGTAGCATTATTTGGATGTGTTTAGTGATACACACACGGTAGCATTATTTGGATGTGTTTAGTGATACACACACCGTAGCATTATTTGGATGTGTTTAGTGATACACACACTGTAGCATTATTTGGATGTGTTTAGTGATACACACACTGTAGCATTATTTGGATGTGTTTAGTGATACACACACCGTAGCACTATTTGGATGTGTTTAGTGATACACACACCGTAGTACTATTTGGATGTGTTAAGTGATACACACACGGTAGCATTATTTGGATGTGTTAAGTGATACACACACTGTAGCATTATTTGGATGTGTTTAGTGATACACACACCGTAGCATTATTTGGATGTGTTTAGTGATACACACACTGTAGTACTATTTGGATGTGTTTAGTGATACACACACTGTAGCATTATTTGGATGTGTTTAGTGATACACACACTGTAGTACTATTTGGATGTGTTAAGTGATACACACACGGTAGCATTATTTGGATGTGTTTAGTGATACACACACTGTAGTACTATTTGGATGTGTTAAGTGATACACACACGGTAGCATTATTTGGATGTGTTTAGTGATACACACACTGTAGTACTATTTGGATGTGTTAAGTGATACACACACTGTAGCATTATTTGGATGTGTTTAGTGATACACACACTGTAGTACTATTTGGATGTGTTTAGTGATACACACACTGTAGCACTATTTGGATGTGTTAAGTGATACACACACTGTAGTACTATTTGGATGTGTTTAGTGATACACACACCGTAGCATTATTTGGATGTGTTTAGTGATACACACACGGTAGCATTATTTGGATGTGTTTAGTGATACACACACTGTAGTACTATTTGGATGTGTTTAGTGATACACTCACTGTAGTACTATTTGGATGTGTTAAGTGATACACACACTGTAGTACTATTTGGATGTGTTTAGTGATACACACACTGTAGCATTATTTGGATGTGTTTAGTGATACACACACTGTAGCATTATTTGGATGTGTTTAGTGATACACACACCGTAGCATTATTTGGATGTGTTTAGTGATACACACACTGTAGCATTATTTGGATGTGTTTAGTGATACACACACTGTAGTACTATTTGGATGTGTTAAGTGATACACACACGGTAGCATTATTTGGATGTGTTTAGTGATACACACACTGTACATGACCTGTTTGCTATTTATATGTCCTCAGACTACGTTTACTGAATTCATAACAGCTGTCGACATTACATGATACAGGAAGTTAAGAAATAAATTAAGCTTTGCTACCCGCTGACGATATAATGAAACGGACAAAGGTGTGTGATATATCTGTATTGTGTTTTATATTTGTGTTAAACTTAAAATTGATTTAATGCCGTATGTACCTCGTACAATCAGCCAAAACACCGATTCGACACTTGGAATTAAAATATGAAATTTGAAATTCTCCATTAATAACTACATTATCAATTCAGAATACTACATAATTTCATCAAACTCCAGCCACACTAGACAATTTGAGTTAGAAGCCGCATAGGCAGATAAAAATAACAAACGTCAGTGCAACAAACCTTGCGTGGGGTATTGACATCATTATTACTGAACAGCGCCATTCATGTATTCCGTTCGACGTACGTACTTGCTGGCTTGATTTGAGTTGTGTTTCCACAGCTACCCAGCAACCATACATCATTGTTCCTGTGTTGATCAGAAACCACGGCAAAGTGTGCAGAAAGCTGCATGCTCCAGTTTATGGACTAAAATACTCTGTTGTACATTGGATACGTACGTGTTTGTAGTTCAATAACAAGGTCACCAGTGTTGAACGAGAATATGACCGGGGTATTTCGCCGATACAAGAATGTGTTTGGAGGCTCACTGTTTAATCTTGATGAAATCGACGAGGAGCCTGAGACATCTCCGACTACTTTGAGAAGAGTAAAGACTACGAGACCGATACGAAAGACACCGAGAGCCAAGGAACCCCTAAGGGCTGTTCGATCTGACCCTCCACTAGGATCTTGCTGGTAAGATATATTCTGGCGATATTGAACCACGTTTTACTCAATTGAATTATATCAACCCCTGTCCTTCCATGTTATCACTCACATATTTGCAAGCTGTTTTCTGAAATGAAGTCGGGTTTTTTTCCAACTATACATTATATTTTAACATCCTTACGCTAAATATGGTTTGTCATGAATTGCGTTTCCTCCATGCTTAATGTCAAGCGTTAAAACCGGAAATATAGCAAACATAATCAAACATTCACTAATGTTCATATCGTCCATGCCAGACAGTACAGTTGATTGCAACGTTAATACTATGTCCATATAATACATCTATACATCTGCTAATAATGACCTAAACAAACAAACAGCAGGTTTCCAATAGTTATGGTTTAAAGCGTGTGTCAATTTACAACGTTTCTTGAATCCCATTTCTTTTGCCCGTAGAGTGTAATATTTACTCCCATACCATGATGTAATTATTTGTTGAATACACTCATTATTTAGCCAAGACATCTCCATATGTTCTGTCGTAAATTATGGCCCATAAATGCAAACGACGTTAAAGCTATCGCATTTTTCCACGGGAGGCTTACCTTGTTAAGTACACTGTCGGATAATTGTTGGGCTGCACGTACAGTTTTGCGCACTTCATCATAAATTTAGATCACGAACGTTCCCTGGAAACATAATGCATACGACGTCAGAAAAGGGACAGAGATAAACAGCCTCTTGGCCTTAGGCAGTACCATCAATTAACATGCACTATTCAAGCGTACTATCCTATCACAGGTTACTTATTACAAAGAGATGAGTGTCTTTCACTTGTTCGGCTGGGTGTCTTTACCTAGGTAAATTGTGTGAAACCAGGATAATCATGATTGCAGCACTAAGATAAACTTTTTAGTAGCCCGAAGGCTTTTGTCTTAGATTAGGACATGTTGTTTACATGCAAAATAGCAATACTTGATATGACGAAGACACCCTGTATGTCGGTGATATTAATTCACTGATTAATATTACATAATCTGTTGATGCCTTGTCACTAGTCTTCAGTTGTGTAGCTTCAATGTGACAAAATAGCCTTCTGATATTGGTTATTCTGTTGACATCTAATGATGGCAAAAAACGTCCTGTCTGAACATGGAAATTTTGAGAACATACAATGTCATGTACATTTCCTATGTCCTGGTCGTGACATGTTCTCAAAACACTGCATAAATATATTGTCTTTATAAAATAATGTGATTTAAATGTAATATGGAAAGTGTACTTTACAGCCGTTCAAGTTTTCCATTTTGTGATCGGTTGCGTGCCAACACAACTTTTAGAGCGTTTCAACATGAAGATTTAAACGTGTTACATTAGTCGATTAATTCATTGTATTTGGTCCCGTATGTCCCGTATGTGGGAATGTTCATGTTAAAATTAAAAAGATGAATATTCAAGACCTAGATTTATCTGCCTTACGTTATCGATCACGCAGCGTAGTCATTTGCATATCAAGATATTGAATGTTTAAATCAAATAATTCATTTTATGTAGCTTTCGCCGATTCGAAGACTAATGGATGACTTTCTTGAATCAATCACACTCGCACAACTCTAAAAGAGCATTCATTTATCCATGTGTACTAGACAAGTAAATGTGAGTTTGCAAATTTGTACTTTCGAAGGTAGTTTTATGACTCGGTGCAAGTATTCAATATTGACGGAGTGAAAAATGTTTATATATCATTTATAATAAAGAAATTAAAAGGAAATGACTCAGAAACATTTCTCATTTTATCACTTTGTCTCATATCCTCATTAACCAAATATTTTGAAAAGAAATTGATTACAATCCTCACACATTTGATAATCGCTATCTGTGCAAAGAGAAACACAAACAGCACCGTTATAAATCAGCAAATATGTTAATGCAATACGTCAAATATAACTATTTGTATTATCTTGGACAATATCTGTCAGGTTTACAGTCGCTATATTTATGGTGACATTACATTATTTTAATTACCGGAAATACTTGTATTAAACAAACCTTAATGACTTTATATTTCCTTTGTTAGAAATTCATGTCATACGGAACATTTATGAAAACTTACATATGTGGAAATTCCGATTTCCGTAGTCTACTATTAAATTCCTTATTTCCATTTATTTAGTAAAATCAATGAGGTTTGAGGAGGGTAGGGATTGTATGTGATAAATTCAGGCCATCTGAATTAAACGCCGAAATATAAACTAGCGAAACCTTGGTCATCACAATAAGTTCTCACTTTAACATTTTCAGTAAAACTCTATCGGGAATTCACAAAATGTTTATTGCCTACAAGTCATTGAGACCAAATTCCCCATTGAAACATATATCACTAGTAATCTCTCATGTCTTATTGTTACTCTTTCATCTCTTTTTTCACTTGTCTGTCTGTCTGTCTGTCTGTCTGTCTGTCTGTCTGCCTGTCTGTCTGTCTGTCTGTTCTCTAGATGTCCCGATATATGTATCTTTGTTCCATCATTCCTCGTCGTTATTACCTCATCGTTTTCTCTCACTTATTTCAATAAGTATGTATGTATGTATGTATGTATGTATGTATGTATGTATGTATGTATGTGTGCTTTTGTATCTGTTGCTGACTCTGTCTGTCTGTCTCTGTATGCCTATCTATATGTGTTTGTCTTCCTGCCTTCCTGCCTGCTGTCTGCCTGTCTGTCTTTCTGTCTGTCTTGTGCAGTCAAAATGTTGATACCGAGCCAAATGTCGTTCGTGATGTAAGACTTGGTTGTGATGTATTGCTCAGGTAATATGCAGATGATTGTGTACACTAATGTTTTGACAACATTGATGATTTTATTTGCTTGCTAATGTATTATGGAAATCCTCGGCTATAGATCTCGCAAGAGAAAACTGTTGTCTGGAAAATAACAAGGTTATTCCCATACGTTGTCATCGATCAATATCTATCAATATGTTATAAGCATATATCATTTGATTTGACAGGATATTGTGTCCCTTGACATATTACAATCATTCGTCTAGTCGGTTTCCTTTTATAATCATATCAACACAGTCAATAAATGCATAAAACTATAAACTGGGAAGCATAAATGTGTACGACATATTAATACTCAGAAAACTGTATAAAGAATGTCGACAGTAATACATTTCTAAAGTCTTACATGGTCAGATCTGAGGGTGTAACTGTCAATACACGGCTGAAATCAATCAATTTTTTCAGTTAGTATTAAAGTCCTTAGACAAGGCCTTAGTGATCGTGTTACAGATTGTCACTTAAAGGAATATATTGTGTACAGCATTTCTAATTATCTGAATTCATAGATCAAGGACGATGGCACTTTGGAACTTTATCCATTCAATTCTTAAGTTTATATCTTGATGGGATTCTTGAAACATTTTAACGGTAAATTTTTTGATATGATAAAAATCCTATAAATAGTATATACGCTAAATGTTATAGAATTGTACTACATCGACTGAAGCCATTTGCAGCTGTCTGTTTACTGATTCGTCATTTCTGTTGGGCAAGAAACATAACCAAGTAATATTACCTCAGCTTTCCGCAGCTTCTTTGATTACTATCTCGCATAGGTATTTTCACTACTTGTCAACTGTTTGGCAATACGCAGATAAAATATTAAACATACAGTGTACTATATTACGGGCGCGCCCATTTTTAGCATTTCCATTATATAGTAAGGTTCTATAATTTGCACTATTCATTATGAAATGTGACCAGGTTTCGTTCGTCAACTGTTAAAGGCCCATTTTAAATGACACGTGACTTTAACGTTTGTGAAAATTAAATTTTGTGTCTGTGTATTTGTTCTTTCATTAATTAACTGAAATTGATTCAAATCGACGAAAGAAGAGAGACGATTGGGTTTAATTTTAAATTATTTTTAGACAATATTCTTTTAAATTGATAATCAAATCGAAAAATGGAAGTGTGTAATATACGTATCTCATTGCTGACATATTCGTAATGGAAATTACTTTCATTGTAGAATTAGTTATTCGCTGAGAATATTAAAGACAAGTCAAAGGTTGATAAGGATGTTAGAACGAACTCTGACAGTTACCCAAAGATGTCAGTTATGTTGCACTCTAGAAATACGATTGTGATAGATTCAAAGTTTACAGTGACGTTATGAACTTACTTAATAAGCGTACAAGAAGAAACTAGCTAAGGATTCGTTATATTATTATGTGGAACACACGTCATAGCTAGACAAAGCAGGATACTACTCGTTCACAAGATAAATGTTTCTTTAATGTAAAATGCTGTTATTAACGATGGAATTGCAAGTGGCAGTTGCGAATAGTTTAATTCTCTGTGACTTTAGCTGTAAAGCACCCTGAGAAAGAAAGATTACTCAAGCTCAAAGTCCTGACTATGTATGGGATTGTATGCTTGTCATGAATTTAAAAATGTAAGCTGTATCGACTTCTGGTTGCTTTTCATTATTTGTAATATTGTGAGTCTTGACCACAGCAAATACAAGACGTATTAATCGTAGACAATTGACTGATATCCCAATATATAGCCTTAATTTTAACTTATTACAAAACTTAATTCGTCCAAACAATATTTTCTATGAAGGTAGGTCAAATTATTCAGGTAAAATACTACTTTGACAACAAAATGTTTTAGATTATACTATGAGCTTACTTTATTACTAATGACTAGATGAACTTGCTATGATTGGACAGACAGCATTCAGTGTGTATGTGTGTGTGTGTGTGTGTGTGTGCGTGCGTGCGTGCATGCGCGCGTTTGTTTGTTTGTTTGTTTGTTTGTCTTTCTTCGAGAGCCATTTTTGATTAATGTGTTGATTAAAGGTTGACTTATTGATGAAAGGAATAGGTTGTAAGTACAATTGTCACAATTTTAATCAAGATGGTACATATAGAGATAAGCGTAAGACACATTTACATCTCAGTTATGTAACGTTGTAACATATAGAGATAAGCGTAAGATACATTTACATCTCAGTTGTGTAATGTTGGTACATATAGAGATAATTGTAGGATACATTTACGTCTCCTTACCACAGCAAGAATAAATAGTTATGTAAAGTTGACAAAGTAATCGCTTAAACAAGGCGGAGTAATTTGGGAAGATGTTATTTGTCTGAGCTCCATCCAATAGTCACTGATCAAGTATTTTAAAATTTAAATTCTCCTTGCCAAACAAAAATGATGTATACCTTGGAGAGAGTTTATTCTCGGGGCTTGTCTACTGCATTGCATAAAGCTAACTAGGTTTTATTTCGTCCTTTGATTATGTAAACAGCCATACACACAACTAAGTAGGAAGGCATTTCAGTAGCTTGAAGTGGTAAGATGTCAGTCTGTGAAGTTTAGTAAATTATAGACGAGGCACCAGAAGGATGACTAGATGAAACGTGTTAGCATAAACTGTAAATCGATCAACGTTAGCAACATTTATACATTAGGAAAGACGATCCCACTTCATTAGTCCGTTCTTCTGTGGGTTACTATTTAAATGAACTTGTCCATAGATGAAAAGTAGTCATGACATCAATCGGTTTAAACACAAACGCACTGGGAAGCTATCAAGTTAGTTCATAACTGATCCACTTAGCCGAGGATGGAGTTGAAGTCTTTTTCGGGATTAACTTACTGCACGTACGAGACAATCTATTGATTCCCTGTGGATTACATTGATTTGTAGAATGTGGGATTTTCACTGGTATACGTCAACCAGTTAATGCTAAAGAAATACACAGTCTTCCGTTTTGTATTATTTCTTCCGCAAGATTTGGTGGTGTTCAAAATGACAATATTTAAGTCAATGTTTATCGTTTGTGATACATAGCCTTAAATGTGTTTTTTTTCTGAACACAGCACACGTTTTACATGTGTGACGTTTTAAGTGTGGCTACAAACTGGTCACAACGAACAACAACAACAACAACAACAACAACAGATTGAGACAAGTGCTAATGATCGACGAGGTTGTTAACGATTAATATTGTGGCAGCAACAAATAGGGTAAAAAGGGCACATGTTTGCTTTCCATGGAGAAAGATAAATAACCACTGAGAGCAGAGACGGCATTTTGTAAAAGTAATGTGACGCTATGTCATTCCAGGTCTGCACTAGCTGTGGTTTAAACTCTAAATTCTTAAACTTGGTACTTCTGAAATATGCCTTATGACGATTCATGATTAATAGAAATATGTGCGTTAACTAAATATAATATTCTAAATGAACGTGCTCACGTGAAAGTCGACCAATTTCTATATTGTCCATAGATCGAGATATATAATTATCATTATTTTGTAACAGACAAAATGGGCAACATTCCTTTCGTTTGAAAAGAGTGTTCTAATTGTTTGCTTAGATCCTCTGCATCTGGCTAATAACTCTCACATTAAAATATAGAAAAGATGTCATTCTAGGGACATGCTGAGTAAACTAGGTATAACAATGAACAACGTCAGTTTCTTCATTTATATTTGAAGACAACTATACAGTTTTACAAGTACTCCTGTAAAATTAATAGGTATAAGTTCCTTCTTAAGACTAAATCAAACATATATATAAATAATAATAGTTCAGATGTTGAGACATTTTATCTTTTTAATATATTGATAATTTTCCTCTTAGATATATATAGCATATGTGCCCGTCTCTGTTTACTGTTTCAAACGTTAAGTGACAGAGTGTCTACTTTGGCCAAAGTCAATTTACAGAATGTAGATAACGTATATCCTCTGATACTAACTACGATACTATCATGGTATCGACAATACATCCAAACAAATTAGGGGAATTCCGAGCTATCGTAGAAGATATATCTTGAAATTGCTATATTATTAATTAGTCTAACTGCTTCAACTATTTTATCTAGATTAAACGTATCTCAACATCACCAATATATGTACCACGTTCGACAAAATTATGAAGACATTGAAGATATGTATTAATTTGTAAATATGAATATATTCTGAGTAAAAAGGAAAATTGAAATAAGATTTCACTAATTAAGCAGGTCATGCCAATTTGTGTTGATAGATTGACTTCTAAAACTGATATCTCGAAAGGAGGCAGACAGACAGACAGACAGACAGACAGACAGACAGACAGACAGACAGACAGATAGATATCAACATTTCGCGTTTTGAGAGTCACCCGAAATACCATAAAGTTAGCCAGTAAACACTTCTCATTTTAGCTTTGCTTATACGAGAACAAAGTGATACCTCAGCATTTTCCCAAGATGCACATTTACGCAATGGAACCTGTACTAATAGAAAAGTAGAAAAGTCAATATCAAGTAGAAAAGTCAATATACATTTCTCATCATTTATCTTGTTATTTTTTTATTTATCTATTTAATTACTTATGTATGTATTTATTTATTTATACCGGATTACCCCATTTACAAATGCTCATAATTTTTTGTAAAATTACCGAGACAACATGTCAACGTTTTGCAAGGTATTGATAAAACTGAAGGTCCTAGGTAAAAACGAATTTTTCCTTTGAGTAAAATTAAAACGAGCCACTTTAAAAGTGTAGTGAGAAAGGAGATTCCTGGAGGGAATATGAAACGGAACATTGACAACAATATACATAGAGTATATATACGTAGACTGCATCATATAAATGTTCACACGACATATACTAAAATATTACAACCACTTTTTGGACGTTTGTGCATTTGGTCTGAGAGGTTGTCCACCGTTGTGGATAAACGTCTTTGTGCGGGTTATGATATAGTACAATGTAACCGTAAATAAAATACACGCCGTTAGCATATACACATGATCATCTCTATCCTGCTTTATGTAGTTGTACACAAATTGTACGAATTTACAATGAAAAGTTTCATTCTCTATTCTGATGTGCTTTAGATGCAATTTTGCTCGTTCATGACATATTTAGGAATCTATTGTACTGCCATATTGCCATAATTTGTCACCTTTGTCGTTTTATGCAAACATACACAATATATTACAATGTCATTGTCTACATACGCTGCCTTAAACGCAGTAAATGACATTCCAGTTCAAACTATTCGTAATGACCATTCACATTGTGATTTCTCTAATTTAAATTTTTTCAAGATTTTTTCAGGTGTATATAATTTTGTATTTATCCATTTCATGAAGTTGTTTGCGTACAAGACAAACCCCGTGATTCGCCTTTCCCAAATGTTTCTTATCAATTAATATTTCCCATTAACCTTTTTTCTTTCAATTTCATGAATATTATTTTGGAATCAAGGCTGCGAAGACCTAGGCTGCATTAAGGATTCGTTCATTTAATTGAAATGATGAGTAGTAGGAGGCCCATTTAAGGCTACACTGCGTGTAAACGAGTTAATACATTACCCATATGATGACGAATAACGTTGATGTATATGATGGTATATATTGACTCAGGTGACATTCGGACTTGTGTTGACACTTGCATTGCCATATGTTGCCATCATGTATGATTGAATAGAAGATTAGGTAAGCCCGGTGACATATGCTTAAAACGTACTTAATCAAATGATGTTCAAATATTCAACCAACAATTACAACAGTGAGCGCATCAAACAAATGTGTAACGATGTAAGTGTCATTATAAACATTAGTTAGAAATTGGTTTGACGACCCCTTTGGGAAAGATACGAAATTAACGATTATCTTGGCCATAGGTAGGCACAAACGTATGCCTGACAGGTAATTACTGTATCACAAGGCTGATCCTTTTTATTTGTAAACAGAATAATTGAAACAGAAAAACTCGGCTTGACGTTAAATGACATGTAGTGGTGCACATGCCAGACGTGACGTATAGTCCAGTTTGACAACATATAATAATTAACTATACATGTTCTGACAAAGATCTAATGAAAAGATAAAAAGCTAGGTTTAATATTCCCCTTAATTGACAAGTAGAAACCCAAGAATATCCCAAAACACTCGTAGGGTAAAGATATAATATGAACGATGTATGGATCCATCTGTTAATCAGGCTATATGATATTACACGAACCAAGACTGAACATTACTAATTGTGTCGATATCTTGACATTTGAAATTCCATATGATTATCCCGAAAAACATCGTCAAAATATTTTATAACAACACCATAAATATCGAAACAGACTGACTGACAAGACTCAGAATGTAGTTATCGTAGACGCGTCTTATATTATATTGGACAATAAAGCACGTATAGTATGGTAGATATGGAGAAACAGAGTCTTTTTGTAACTTTGGGTTGCACTAATATATCCATAAATGTTGTCTAAGTGTGATTCTACTTGGTATACAGATGTCCTCGAATCATGTGTGATCGATAAAGTTTACAATATCCGAATTACCAAAGGACAACCAACATCTGCATCATGCCACCATGTATCAACAAGTCTTCGATAGTGATATAGGCAGTATGATTTCCTGAGAGTTAGAAAAAGTGGGAAAATAATTTTAATTTCACATCCCAGTCAGACAATGTTCTCTTGAATTTTCAAATGATCATACACTTACTGTCACAGTGATATATTGAAAGCAATAGATTATAGTAGCTGAAGGCATACTTGTTATTGAGGCATTTAGAATATTACTGACAAATCTCACAAAGGCATGCCTTTATTTGTCTCTTTTATCATATTTTACCATAGTACAATTGAAAAAAAACAAGCTTAGGACAACTAAAATTGACGAGTTAGAAAAACATTTCTTGATAGAGAAGCGTCATTGTGGTGATTCTGTGATAATTTCCTTTCACAAGAATTCGGAGCCGATGAAATACATTTCACCGTCTATGAAAGAAACCTTATATTCAATGAGAGGTTTCTTACTTCTTGTTATTCACGAATGTATGTGCTTTTTCCACATGAAAGGCAGCAGTACTTCATTAAGCCAAAAGACACCCCTTTCATACGTTTCTCATTTGATATTCGTGACTGCCTTATTATCTATCGTCACGTCTTTCTTTTAGTATTTCACCTTTGGTTGACGTTGATTAGAGAGTCCATCATCAAAATAGCCTATCGGGATGGCAACATTCACATTGAGTATAGTGGTGATTGAAAATTGTCCAGCTGGTCCCCAAAGACTGCAATTATATAAGTGCAATCATTGTACTACATCTGACCACGAAGAGTACGTAATTGAGTACCTTAATGAATATATTTACTGGGGATAGTAAAGTGACACAATCAGCCCCTAGAGTCCATATTAACATTACATAATATTACAGAGAAAATGTAGTTTCCATACGACATTGCATGCCTTAATTTATTAATTATTAATTAAAATTAATGTATGGGCTTTAAACCATAATAACATTCTATTGTTAGATTTTACGGGTACATAATATGGCAATGGTATTCAATTTATAATATCGGCTTTCAATCACTAGATTCAGGATTAATTCCAGTCTTTAAACACAAATGTCATATTCAGAACATACTTTGAATCTGCATAATTATTAAGCAACGCAACGTTCTCTTTGTTGAGGCATGTCTTAATATTAATGAGTTTCAATTATCTCTTCTTTGTTGTTCGAAGCCTGGTTACGTCAAGCTTACTGTTTCCCAGATGACAAACTGAATGTCATCATCAATGTTTACAAATCAGATTTATTTTTCAATTTCTATTTTGAATATGATATTAATATGTATCACAAATGCTTTGAATATATCAGTCAGGAATTTTTCACATCAAACCAAACATATTTCAAAGAATAAACACCTCAACATTTATATCGACCGAGTGAAAGATCATTAGAAACCAAAACTTCATTATTCAAAATATATATTTTAGTGTTGACCAGCCTGAATGCAATACGAAATATCAGAAGGTGCAGAAGACAAGCTATCGCATAAACGTGGGTCAGCTGTCTAACTGATACATATCAAATGGATATCAGATTTAGAGGAGGTCAAAATTGACGATTCTAACACGGAAAGCTGTTTCTTTATATAAGTGTGAATTGAGGCAGGCAGTTATGAACGATTCATGAACATCAAATAGCTCTCAAGATAATCGCATGTCTACCCCAGCCCTCTCTTTGCTTTTAATTTACCAGCTTCTCAAGATGTCACGGACAATCAATCAATCGATTTGTTAGATATGTACTGAAAATACTTGCTCTCCCGCTGAATAAAAGGGCTAGAAAATCAATGGCAGCTGACGATTGCAAATCCCCTTGGCCCAATAGTATGCTGCATCCCATTCAATCATATCCACACTTTGAATATCGTTCACATTCAATGTATTCTGATGATACGACAGCCAAACCCAACCCTTGAAATATAAGCTCTTAAAACAATCGATCAACATACACCAATTGAACCTGTGTAGAATTTGCTTTCATGTAGCTCTGTAAACTATCCTCTTTTTGCAGTAATCCTATTGAGTCAAGTAAATTTACAGAATTATTCAAAATGATTTTGAGCGAATTTTGACATGAAATACATGGATACATGAAAAGTAAAGTGTCATCAAAAGAAATCCTTGCAAACAACCATTTCATTGCCTGATGAAGATAGCTGCGATTGACGTCATTTCCACTAAGGTTAAAGGTCAAACTTTCTGGAATAATTTCTGTCATTCTTTAAAATAATCAATGTTTTGTAAGGTCAATATACGCTTCTCAATTAACTAACCAGGCTAAGGTCAATATTTAAATATCGCAGATTTCCGGATTTGTATAATGAAGACATGATTGACAATTTACTGATATCAGCAAATGTAGACTTAGTTTATATCGCTAAACGTATGCATTATATATCAACTGTGATAATTAATGCAAAGTTCAATTTAAGACATTTTGTTTCAAAACGAGCGAGATACCTATGATTAGAGACACTTTCCAGATTATTAAAGACGATGTAGGTGAACGTGGTAACAACAGTAGCAATGGTCAGGATATGATTTTATCATGCACATCAAAGGTCAGGCAAAATGTCAAGGAGAATGAGCCATCCTTAATTTCGATAACTTTATAAAACGTACAGATCTGACAGATACAGATACAGATACAGATACAGTGAAAACGCGTTTTCAAATTTCATCCTGGATATCAAACAGCAAATGCAATTTGTGTTACTTAGTACTATAGTAAGCAAATTAAAACGTACGGAAAGTGTGCATTATTTTACTAGCATTTGAAAGTAGAGAATATGGACAGTGTGCATTATTTTACTAGAATTTGAAACTAGAACGACATATCAACCGAGACATAAAACCCTGCAAAATCGTTAGCGCAACCGTAGTTTTTAGTTTACCATGAATCAATACTTGCGATGACTACTGATATGTAAATATTTCTTATGTTTGCAAACTCTCACTAGTTAGGTAAATGTACTTATCGTGTTAATAGTCAAGCGAGCAATCTCCGATGTGTTGCCCAATGGACTACATTGAATGTAATACTCTATTCAAATACCCATTTTTTGGCAATTTTAACAATAGTGGAAATTTGACATAATTAAAACAACAGTTGTTGATTTGACGAGATCTATTCAGATGCACGCTTTAGCGAATATTTGAAAAATAATGTAAAAATGAAACCGTACAAATAATGAAATAACTTCAATGTGTAGAAATGTTAGGTTTATTTGTTCACGAATAGACAAAGTTGATAATTAATAATGTTAAACTAAGACTGCAGTGTGTATAATGAATAGTATGCATATAGCGTTGTTGAAAAAACATACCGCACACTCACTAATTACGAAAATAAGTCTAAACTTCCAGCCAAATTAATTGTGATCGACTTAATGGTTGTTATAGCAACAAACCATCATGTGTGTGTGTGTGTGTGTGTCTTGTCAGCAAAGTTTTGAGTAAATATATCATACAATATCATTTCTTTAAACAATTTACTTATGGCTGTCTCTCATATTTCAATAAGTTTTAATTGGTAAATCGATTTAAACTGAATGCCTTCCGTAAGGGCAAATCTTTAGATTTTCGTTCCTACACACAATAATTGTTGACAACATATACGATTAGTTTTGTTTGAAGTATGTACCAAATTTTATTGAATTTGAAGTATGCATTTGAAGATATAGCCCAATTACTGAAAATCTTTAATCATGCAAATGAGTCATTACATCTAAAAGCTACATTATCAAACTTTATATGGTACATGAACTTTGTTACCATCAATGTGTGCACCAAATTATTCTTAATATGAAGGGCGCTTTCTTAAGATATAGCCTCATTACTGAAAATCATTAATTATGCAAATGACTAATTAAACTAAGTGTTACATCAGTAAGCTTTTGCGTCACATGCACCCTGGTATCATGAATATACGTACTAAATTATATGGAACTTGAAGCTTGCGCTCATCATTTATAGCCCAATTACTGAAAATCAATAATTATGCAAATGACTCATTAAAACTAGAAGCTATATCAACAAGCTTTTCAGGACATGTGCCCTTCCCTAGGTTTGAAGTATGCGCCAAACTATATTGAATTTGAATTTTGCATTCTTCAGTTATAGCCTAATTACTGAAAATCTTTAATTACGCAAATGACTCAACAAAACTACAAGCTATATTATCAAAATTTATATGACACATGCACTTTGTTATCATCAATGTATGTACCATGTATGTACCATGTATTAGAAGCGTGCATTCTTAAGATATCGCCTAAATACCGAAAACTGTCAATTATGTAAATAGCTCATTAATATTGCTTACCAAAACCTATTCGGTTCTAGCCATCACCCTAAGGAATATATACACCAAATTTCGTTTGAATTGAGCCAGCTGTTTTTGAGAAAACGATGACACACACAGGCACACACTTCTCATAATCTTTCTTACTGGGGTAAAAATGTCAACTGGTAACAGTTGTACATGCCAAATGATTTCTTCAAAGGTAAATTATTAGAATTGTAGGACAATAAAACACATCAATATACCAGATTTAAACTGAATGTCTTCCATAAGGGCAAAGTTTTGAGATTGTCATTCCTACAGACAATTGTTGGAATACAACAGAACATATGCAATAAGTTATTTTTTCTCATTGATTGCTATTTGTCCATTGCTGTTAGTGATCTCCTGGCCAACAACAACATGTAATGTGAAGCTTTACAGAATGTTGTAGCATAGCACTTACCGTAGAAAGAGTTTTAAAAGCCCCCCCCCCCCCAAAAAAAAAAAAAAAAAAAAAAATTGTTTCTGGACAGCGCCCATCACTTAAGTACCCCACTTCCCGCGTTAATTTGTTCTTCTGTAAGCCAATTCAGTCTGCAGATGAAAGGGAAAACACAAAAGTAACTCTCCCTACATTAATTGCCACCAGTGAAGACAACTGCAAAACTAATCATGAACTAGCCTATGACATCTGCCCCACATACACACTTGCTGTAATAAAGTACTAAATAAAAAGAACAGTAACTGCAATGATAAGTAGATTGATTAACATTTGTTGAGAATGTAAAAAAAATAATCGCATCATCGCATCACTTTGGACAACGATTCCTGACAAGAAACTATTTTTTCCTTTTTAGTGGCCGACAAAAATATGCCAATAACTTATTAAAACTAAAAGCTACATCAATGATATTTTCAGAACAAGTGCACTTTGGTATCGCAAATGTATGTATCAAATTATATTGAATTTGAAGCGTGCATTCTTGAGATATAGCCTAATTCCCGAAAACCATTAATTACGTAAATTGCTCATTAATATTCACGGGATTTTTACCAAAACTAATCAGGTCTTACCATTACTACGGAATATGTCTTCAAAATTTCGTTTCAATTGAGCCAGCCGTTATGGAGAAAATGATGACACAGACAGACAGACAGACAGACAGACAGACAGTCAGTCAGTCAGACAGCCACACACACACACACACACACAGACAGACTTTCACTCACTAATATATCTCTTCCTTACGGAAGAAAAAACCACTATCAATATTCTCATTGTGACATCATTCATACTTGGTAATGGTATAAAACCTGGAAAGACGTCACTTGTAAATGATGGTCTCTGGAGATGTAATATATATGTTTGACAACACTAGTCCTACATTTTGCAACAATCGATTGCACCATGTACTTACACACAATGATTGAAACTCACTCAAACATTACAAAGCAAATTAAAATGAGTAACGACAAGTAACACATGTAGTACTCGAACCCGTGTCCCCTGAATTGTAGCCCTTTGTGTGTGTCTGTCTGTCTGTCTTTCTGTCTGTCAGTATGTATGTATAAATGTATGTATGTATGTATGTATGTATGTATGTATGTATGTATGTATGTATGTGTCTCTCTGTGTATGTACGTGCGTACGCACGCATACATATGTGTGTATACAAAGCTAGTAAATATTCAAAGGGATAACTATTTTATTCGCATACACGTTAATATATGCATGTGTATATTTGGGTTTTTTTCATATATCAATATTTACCATTACATTGTGTGTGGAGCCTGTGTGTTAATAATCCAAATTATATTCGTTATGTGAAATTTAAATTTGTAAACAAAAGCCGAATCAGCATTATTAATGAAAGGAATGTTCATCGTTGTCTCATTGATCAAATGTCTATATAGTTTTATAACGTATACTCCCAGTAAAAGTGGCTACACATACTTAAATGTAGTGGAAAATTGTCAATGTGTATACAAGCTGTCAACATTGCCTGTCAAATTATGAATGTGGATTACGTTATAATAAATTACAGCGATATTCCATTAGGCCTAAAAAATAATTGTTTGGCTCCGGTTACCCGACCCCACCTAATTTCACTGCCGGCCCTAAACTATTTGTTACGTATTCGAGAAAAAAATAATAAAATCAACTTAAAAAGACAATATAAAACTGTTTTTTTTAATCTGTAATGGCTGTACATTTGATGGGAAGAAGTCAATAACACAGAGACCATATCATGTGGGAAAGAACAGAAAACATAACTACCTAAGCTAGACACTCACACATGAAAAAAATAAATATAAAAAATAAAATGAAAAATATACCGACCCCCACCTATCCTAACATTGAGCGTAATCGGAACCACATAATTTGTTTCTAGGCCTTACACCAATTAAGTATGGTGTATTAATAGTAGTAGTATACATCACACATTCACGGTATTTTGTTTTGCACATTCCCATAATGAAATTGAATATGAAGCCTGGCGCTCAAAATAATTATGTGATAGAGTTATCTATATTTCCCTAAGTCGTACAAAGATATGCTGAAAATGAAAATTTCAACGGATTCTTATATTTGTAATCCATCTACTTCTTCGAGGAAAGTTCAAATCCAAACTCATTATCTTGGGCACTGTTTTCTTTTTTTATAAGTTATATAATGTGAAATAGGATATGAAACTCAGACCTGCTGAATGTAGTGTTACCAATGTTATTTCGATAACGATATTCAAAACATTTATTGTAAAATGTTTTCAAATGAAATGCTGTAATTACACTACATGTATGGGAAATTGAACCCAATTATAAATCATACATTACTAACAAATTACTACGACGTGTCATATCCTCTATTTCAAAAAAAATAGTTAATAATTTCCGACTAAAGGGAGATTATAAATAAACTATGTGTATGAACAGTGTCGACGTCTTTACATATCTGTTACCAACAGATGTGGAATTGTACAAGCTGACAATAACGCTACCAGAGTCCATGTAACCACTGTGTCGCATCATTTTAAAAACATTTCCGAATCAAACCGAATCAATTGATTACTGGTTTTAATTCCGCTCAAATTAACTAAATAATTTATTCTTAATATAGGCAACGTTAACTCCAACGAGACGATATTAATATGCAGAGTAATAAGAGTTTAATATATAACTCTTACTGTATATATTGCTTTTAGCTGCTAGGCAGCTTTATCAAATAGAGATGGTGTGATTTTAAATGAAAAAGTATTTTCACAAAGAGCCCCTACATGTGATAAGCCATATATACAGGACAATCAAACAGGAAATTGTGTTGTGAGGGTACACAGCGAGTCCGTTGACCGCATTCCAGTGTGTCTCGCTAACATGTTATTTTCAGTAGAAATTATGCTTGCCACTGCGTTATAGTATACCTCCATTATGAGTCATACAACGAAATTGTACCGTTAGTATACAGGTCATAACTATATAACAGGTTGTATAGATTTGTAGGCTATTTACTACTTGTCTCAACCAAGCGTCGTTAACAGTAGTTATACTGTGATATCAGACTTATCTATTCGTTAACAGATGTTCCACTCTCACATCTACTATTTATCTGATATAGCTAGTCGTTAGCAGTAGTTGTACTATGATATCTAGTATTTATCTGATATATCTTTTCGTTAACAGTAGTTTTAATGTGATATATATATACCGTACGTCTAGCCGTTAACAGGAGACTTTCCCAAAACACTTGCTACATAATATCAACCAGTAATGGCAATGATGACACAATGACAATCTCCACGCGCTGCTGTTGTCAATCTATGTTCTTCCTTTGAAACGATGTTAATTGACAGGCAACGTGCTTGTGATCGTAGGAAAATGACACGCATAGTTATACAAGGGATGAAAAGATTGGTAGTCATGGCAATAATCATCTGGGCATAAGTGGATATGTTGACTCATTCAGTCACTCAGTCATTCTCTGTCTCTGTCTGTCTGTCTGTCTGTCTGTCTGTCTGTCTCCCTATGTCTCTCTCTGTCAGTCTCTCTCTCTCTGTCTCTCTCTCACATGTAATATACAAACTACTAGAATGCAATTTCAACGCGTACATGATATGTTTTAGACCAAATTGTATTTCATATTTTGTAATATTGCTGCCGATTTAATGCCCTAAATGAAGTATTTCCCGTTTTCTAGTGACACAAAGTCATTTTCTAATCCATAAATATAGTAGACTAGCGTGATTAAATGTAATTATATATAAACTGCTCAGGGTTCACCTCTTGTGGGTTAATTTATTACGTAATAGTCTCGACAAACCTGATATCAATTTGTTTCTATTCGCTCGATTTCATTATTTGTTTTGCAAAGGGGTGGCCCGGATCATTGCACCTAGTATCGGAATATTTACTGAATTGAGTTCAAAACTAAAGTACTGATAACAAGTATGAATACAAAAAAAATCATTACTAAAGAAAAAGACTTCTGGGAAATTTATCAGGGCCAGTTCAACATATTTATACCCTATAGGTCAAAAACATGCAAAATATCACATACGATAGTTCAGAAAATCACTTCTCTCGGGAATGGATTTACCATTACCTCTAATAATAAGCATCTTTAAGTTCCATTACCACAGTTATTTAGAGATACTCTGGATCAGGGGTCAGGGATCAGGCAATTTCCCGCTTTCATTTGATGACACCGTGACTGATGTAAAAAGAATCCTCTATTCCTTCAATGCAAGCCAAACTATAACTGACAAATCAATACTAAAACATCGTGTAACCAAGAAAAATAAATTCCAATGGGAATTCTACTTTGCTGATGTCTTTACATGGGGATGGTCACTAACTGGAAAAAACGTCTCTGTAATTGATCCAATTAGGGTAAACTGCTGGAAGCCTACTTCTTCTAAATAAATCACTTTGACCTTACGCGTATACCAACAAGACAGGAAGCCTCGCTATGCCACTTCAAATTGTCTCCGTCAGAGTAAACAGGTCGCCGTCCATTACGGTTCATTACTTGTGACAACGAATAGAATTGATAATGAAACTGATAATATCAAATGTTACACAGTAACTTTACATTAAATGACCGAGGTACTCACTCTAAATGGTGGTTTCGAATCGTGTGCCCTTTACGGATATTGCGATTATCTACTTTGTGGAATGGAAATAAAAAGTCACTTGTTTCTTTAGCTCATCAGAAACGTAAAATGTCTTACACGAATCATAATACTAGAATACCTTTGCTGTCAGGAACTAGAAATCCCAGCTGTATTTACCAAGGATCCTCTCAACGAACGTTGGACAGGGGATACTGTCTAAATATTTGGCAAAGTATTCAGTACGTGTATTTTTTCACGTCGTGACAAAACTTGGGCAATGTATTTAGTTTGTCTGTCGATAAAGATTATGCTAAGCGCCCACTTGCAAGTACACTATCAATTTGTCCATGCTATCAATCATAACCATGTACAAATTATCAATCATAACCATGTACAAATTATCAATTTCAACTTAATCCTTATCTATGACTAGTATCGCTAAATTACTTGACAAATCGTTTGCTATATTTTACTATAAATGATCGCCTTTAAAGCAATCTTCTCTATTATAAGTGGTGTAAGGTCTATGTACATGAACCAAATGAAAGTACTTTCTATCATTAGATTTAGATAAAACATCTAGATCATTAAAGTGTCCATACAAATCTTGATTCCTGTGTACAGGTACTTTTAAAGTGTTCATACAAAGTCTTGACTCCTGTGTACAGGTACTTTTAACCAGACTACAAGTGTAAATACTATAGTTCAAGATGATAAGGTTTAACATAATATTTTAAAGTAAAAATTCCGTTACTGTTTACAGTTTGCATGTATATCAGCTGTCAAAATTACATATTGCCATTACTCAGGTAAGATATATTAGTTTCTGTCATTTGATGATGTACTCGCTTTACTAGAACAAATCATACAATTATACGTTTTATGCATTTTTTTCATTTGTAGTTGACAAGCTTAATGTCATTTACATTCAACCGTCTTTAGTTTTTAGTTTCATTCACGAACATTCTTGGAAAGTTGAAATATTTAGGCGATTTAATGATATTGACTAGGTAGTCAGGTGTTATCGTGCCCCAGATCTTGAACTTTGTATTTGACTCCTTTGCCATTGACAATATTACCCCAACTTCACGGTGACAAATGCACATTGTAATTACAGACCGCGCTGCATTGATTTTTCAAAATTAAGTTAAGTGCCAACGTCATCGTTCAAATGACAGAAACCTCGTATCTCGACAAAATTGTCCCAATTCTTACAATACCTCTATTATCGATCATGGAGATAGGCATGACGCGGTGAATACTTGAAGCTTTCCGTTCCGCTCATCTACACACCATTTACACGGAACCAATATAAGACACTGTCGAAAGCGATGAAGCTTGACTGCCATGATGTATGCAGAAAAAAGCAAGTAAATGTGTCACACAAAAATGTAGGCTTCGTAGTTTAAATCCGGTTTTTAATCACTTTTAAATGATGAAATAAACGGCCTGTCACATTTTACATCATTTCTGTGAAGGCGAGAGTTGCAAAGTCCAACAAATTGTGTGGCACCTTGTTATCTATCTGTCTTTGTATTACAAATCACATAAAGATGACGTGATTCTAACTAATTTTGAGCTGCTTCTCTTGTCAGTAATGGGTTATCTTTTATCATCAAACGCAGCCCTATATACAGTCAGCCGACGACGGAGATAATGAGTTGATTCAATTATCAGCCACATACCTAGCTAGACTTCCATATCGCATCACTGTGTCTACTTAGTACGACTGAGAGATAGTAGGAATTGGAGAAAAAAACCATGCCGTAAACAAGTGGGTTAGTTAAATCCAACATTGCGACTTTTGGGATAGTAGGAATTGAAAAGCATTTATATTCTTGACAGGAAGTAATTAAGAAACGTTATCAGCAAAGTAATATTATCCCGTACCCTCAACTAAAGCTGGGAATGAATTCATTCAAGAATTGTGTTTGTCATAGGTCAAAAAACCATTAGTAAATGAATTTAGTATAGACCATTATACACGTTGGCGTCTGAATAATGGTGTTGCTAGGTAACAGCTCAGCATATACGTATACATACGTATAAATAAGCAGCAACTCTAACTTTGTTTTAACACAGTGGGATTAAGTAGAAATGGCAAAAAAGTGGAAGGCCTGTATAAAATTGATAAGAATGAAATAGAACGAGGAATGTATATTAAGATATAAGAATTGTGGTTGTAAATTAGGCTGCATATTAAACCTAAGTACATGACCTGAAATGTATTAGGGAAACAAATTTTGTATAATTCGCATTTTGGGTAGAAAATAGCCTTCGGGTAGATAAACATTTTGAAAGCACAGTTTCCCATCAGATTCAATCTTGTTCACTAGGTTTAAAGAAGGCAACTGCAGGCGTTCCTGCTAAAAACGATTTAAAAAGTGATTCTATGTGACAGACTTCGCAAGTCGTGATCAAGATAGGCGCCATGAGTTATTATGAAAACAGTACTGCAGTTTTATTTCTACAATATTTGTTAAAATTATATTGATCTGTACTATATTTCCAGTACTGACAGATCTAGATAAAAATTGTGACTGTCCTTAGTCATATCGACACTCAATTGTCTGCTCGTAAACTAGACTAGGAACCGTATATATTGTCCACACGTCTCCCCCTCCCTTCCTCTCCCCCCCCCTCTCTCTCTCTTTCTCTCAAGTTGAAAACGTTTGGCTTCGCCGCCATATCTTCTAAATCCTATATTCAATGATGAGTTTGGTGACAGCCATGCGATGTATTTGTGTCTGCCTTCCTCTGTCTGTCTGTCTGTCTGTCTGTCTGACTGACTGACTGTTCCTCTCTCTCACTCTCTTTCCCTCCCTCCCTCCCTCCCTCCCTCCCTCCCTCCCTCCCTCCCTCCCTCCCTCTCTCTCTCTCTCTCTCTCTCTCTCTCTCTCTCTCTCTCTCTCTCTCTCTCTCTCTCTCTCTCTCTCTCTCTCTCTCTCTCTCTCTCTCTCTCTCTCTCTCTCTCTCTCTCTCTCTCTCTCTCTCTCTCTCTTTTCTATATAGATGTATTAGTTGAATAAATTAACATGTAAACTTCATGTTCATCCCTTTTCTATATCACAATATATGTAGTTTTAAATTATACATTTTACGTAACTTGGATTTTCTTTTTTCCGTGTTATTTCTCTTAAATGTAGAATCAATGCTGATGTTATTAATTAATACGTAATACTCCAGTGTTAACTGTCGTTGTTTTGATTGAAACAATTAAAGCACATTTTGGACAATATCAACCACATTTAAACTGAATGCCTTCAGTGAGGACAGTCTGGAGGTTTTTGTTCCTACACATAATAATTGATGGAATGCAAAAATCTTGGCTATAGTTATCATACATAGTATGACCGTCAGTTGGCAAAAACGTGTGGCAAACTATAAAGAATCTGAAAGAACTTTGAGATATTAATCTAAGTATGTAGTGGAACAGGTGTAATGGTTTTTAATGAAATTATTCAAATCTACAGAGATACACATACATACATACATACATACATACATACATACATACATACATACATACATACATACATACATACATACATACATACATAGAGAACAAATGTTAGGATTGCTTAGATGCGGGTTATTAATCGCCATGTGCAATTAGGACCATTTTTATGGTTGGAAAATCTTCACCGCCACAATATTATACGAAGGTTTTTAAATGTGGTAACCACCAGAGTATTGAAGTAATCAGGATTGTAAACCCTCTTTTTTCTGAGGACATTGTTTCCTGTTTGAAACATTGGCAGCACTAAACATCAAATCGTGCCATTCTTTTAGAAATCGTTTCAATTATTAATCAAATAAGAGCCTAATCTATTATCCTAAAGTAGGGTTCTATTTTTTTGAAAATTATGCTCTTAAATAGTTAGTCTAAGATTTTTCCTGGCAATTCACTTTAAATAGTATTCAACAATTCTAATTTCTGTGATAAAATATGAAAAGGAGGGCGCTGTTGTACGTTTCTGCAATGTCAATAAATTATTTATCCCTTGTAGTGATAAAACACCCCATACATAATTGGGTCACTAGTATTCAACAATTGTTCATCATCTGAAATATTTCACTACTCTCACGATTCAAGAATCCGCCGATGAGAACATTGCTTTGATATCAACAGTGACACAGTTATGATAACGCTACTTTCCTTGAATACTTTACTTCTTTATGTCGATTTTAACAGGCCAGCAAGTTCACTGTGGTTGAATTGATTTCATACTGTTGTATTGACACGTGGTGGCGCTGTTCATGTCGACAGAACGAACTCGGTATAGTATACTATATGTGTCTAGAGTGTACCTCACTTGAGCTCAAATGAAAGTAAAGAGTCAAATAGTGTAATATGCGTTTCCAATTGTTTATGGGATGGGTGTGGGTGACGTTTAATTTGTTATTTCTGATGAGGTGCAAACAACGTAACATAACAGAAAAATTTTGGCAAAGCGCTCTACTGAATGATTGGAACGTAGAATGTATACTGGGTTATTTGACTATGTATGATTATAAGCCCTATGGTCCATCGTGTTGATTGATTGATTGATTGATTGATTGATTGATTGATTGATTGATTGATTGATTGATTGATTGATTGATTGATTGATTGATTGATTGATTGATTGATTGATTGATTGATTGATTGATTGATTGATTGATTGATTGATTGATTGATTGATTGATTGATTGATTGATTGATTGATTGATTGATTGATTGATTGATTGATTGATTGATTGATTGATTGGTTGGTTGGTCGATCGCTTAGTCTATCTGTCTCTGTGTATGTGTCTATGTCTGTGTCTGTGTGTGTCGCTGTATGTATGAATGTATGTATACATGTAAGGAAATGCATAAGGACCGAGTTATACAATCCGAATAAATAAATACAATCCGATGTTTGTTTTGAATAAAAATTCTTTATCAAGGATATCAAGGCACGATATACAGCATGTATGTATGTAGGTATGTATGTATGTATGTATGTATGTATGTATGTATGTATGTATGCAATGTAGAAATGCATAAGGAACTTGTGAGACAGTCCGAATAAATAGATGTAAAATCCGACGTTTTGAATGAAAAATTCTTCTCAAGGTATTTATAGGCAAGACATATTAGGTAAACACCTGAATATATCTGAATGTTATGGAACAGAACAACAACCGCAACTACATAGGGTTGAAATACTTTTGAAATGTACTTTGATAGCATCTTGACAGTAATAGGGGAAGAACTTGAGACTGGGATATGTCCACCTCATGTGGTGGGGGGGTCCGAGAGGTCTCCCTCTAGAAGCCCTGGAGGATTTTTACTCTTAAAGCCAATATTTAGGCTATTCAGACCCTTTCAAGCAATAACTTAATCCATGCTTTACAAGACAGCGCCATTAAGTATCGAAAATATTCTTTATAATTTACATAGGGTTAAAATGCGTTCTTAAAAAGTTAAATGGCATCATTATGTAAGGTTGTTGGTGCATCTGATTGTTGGTTGAATGCATGAGTGACCTCTGGGGTGAGGGAGTCCTTGGGGTTTTCCCGCGGGCAGATCTGCAGTTTTTTGCTTCTAATAAGGCAATGTTTAGGTTATTCATTCCCTTTGAGGTAATATTTCCAAGCTTCAAAAAGTTACCGTAAATGTAAATGAGTTTCCCATGTCACATAAAAATGGACCCGTAACATTAGTATAGGGGCATCAATATTGCATGTATAATAAAGTCACCCTTATGTTAGAGAACTTTATTTGGTAATACCTAGTGTATAATAGAAACTGGAATCTGATGAGATGTGGTGATTTGTAGTGTCAATAAATAACATGTAGTGTCCAAAATAGAAAGTGTATCAATCCCTTCTGACAAGTTCATACTGACGAGTTGAACAATTTAGATTAACTTCTTTTATAAGCTATCTATGAAGATTACCATTACGAAACCTTCAAGTTCACTTTTGCCCCAAAGTGCAATATAAGTGAAGCATTGATTGTGAAACAGCCAAGCATTTACATGACATGTTCTGTGACTAGTGTGGTAGCTAGGTAATACATGTATATGTGTATGTATAGTTATGTTTGAACTAATAAGTAATATTAAAGATGAGAACAAATATTTACATGTACCACATTTCAGACAAGGCTATATGCCATTGTCGAAAAAGGATTTCTTTCTTCCATCACAATCCAAATCACAATGACCCCCCCCCCCCTCCACAATTTTCAAAACAGCATGACCCCCCTCCCGCGGCGCGGCCAATTTCAAAAACAGGGTCTCCCCCCCCCCCTTACAAATCCACTGCGCCCCCCCGGCCTAAGAAACTGACCGGTCCCTAATATAAATATTATGAAGAGCACTGTTGCCATGGTGATGTTGACACTCACATCATGCATATTGTCATTTTTATCTGCACATAGTCAGTATGTCTGCAATTAATGTTAGACAATCCCTCAAGTGAAAGGTAACCATCCATATACATGTGATGTCTACATTCATGTAAACTGAAGTGACCCTAGTTAGTGTAGATACAATAATTTTAAAAATTAGTATTCTAATACTAAGGCTCTTGGTTTTGACTACTATTAAAATCAAGACAAGTATTGACTACTTCATGAGAAGTCTTGGCCTTTGGACATCTTTATGGAAATGCATATTCATAGACAAATGCCAAGCAAGGCATCACAGTTCATTATCTTAGCAGTCTGTATAGTGTGGGTTCAGATGTGGGGTAGCGAGTAATTACATAAGCGGACCAGCGGTTGTGATGTGGTGTGATGTGATGTGAAACTTCAGTACACATATGATCTGTGATTTGTACGATTTGCAAAGATAGACTAGGAATCCGTTTGCAATGTGTTTCTTTGGTTGAATCTTAATGTTGCATATTGGTCGATGCTATCAGAGAGTAAAACCAGATTTAAACTGAATGCCTTCCGCAAGGGTAGTCTTTATGCAAGAAATGTGCATATATATCTATTATTTTTCAAGCCCCAGTGAAAGTTAGTTGTCAAAAAATGTTGTTCAAATGCCCGCTTCCTATTCTCAACACAGGAAAGCTTGCCATCCTCGACTTCACTCAGCTTTCGTGATCCCCTACATACCAGGGATATGTACACCCGTTTCCACGGCAAATAATAAACGAAATTCAAACCCTCATAACATTGCTATAACACATCAGAAAGTTTACATACTTCACGGTGAGCATCGTAACAGTTTAACAATTTTAATACAGTTAAGTGATATTGCCCTACTTCATCCCTCTGTAAAGTGTTTACATTCCTGTTTCGACCGACCATCTGCTCCCAATCCTATAAGTTTCTGCTTCCAACTTTCATCAACTTTGTCACATATAGTTTTTGTCGCAATAACACCACCATTGGCATGTGCCTGTTGACTTTCTTCTGTCCCACTAAATTCACCACGAGTTTACAAGTCGGTTAGTCTACTCGTTGCATGTAGACTATTTCAAACTCCTGCATAGCTCTATTAGTGTCGCTGCCAATCAAAAATAGAAATATATTTAGCTTCGTTTCTGATGTTGTTAGCCAAGTCATTCCTGATTCGTCCAGCAATTGTTCCGATCATCTCTGAGCATTTATGAATGTTATCATAGGTTGGATTTAATACCGACACCATTTTTTCTGAGCAGTAGCGGTAACTGGGAAATAGTGAAAATGGCAGTTCTTGTTTGCCTATCAGATAGGCAATATTTATCTTTATTTTCATTTCTGCTATTTTGTCATCACCCTTTAAGTACTAGTTTTACCAAGGGCTTTCACCAAGGGACTGGCCATCGCTGGTTTCGCTAAATATATGTCTTTGAATTGAACGTGTGTCACTGAAATGGAGTATTCCATTAAAGTCTGTTTGTTTTTCAACCAATTTTCCTCGTTCCAAAGCGAAATCAGACTTCTCTTTCGAAAATTTACAATATTAACACCATACTCTGTACATACTGCCATCTATTGTTAGTATTTGCTGTCTTCAATGGTATGGATGTTCATCCACTCAAATTGTTCAAGCCATCATGCCAATCTTACATCTTTAGATTTTCCACACTGTGACGAGTGAACTTTTCAAGCCACTGCTTTTGAAACGTCGCCTGTGGTTCTCTGCTGTGTAGGTACTTAGTCAAACTGTCATGATTTGAGGAGAGACGTTGAACTAAAATCTTTAAATCACCAATGTCGGGGGGGGGGGCAAACAGGAGTAGCAAATGGAAAATCAGAAAAGGGCAAATTGTGTCGAAACCGGAGGCTTGTCGACATAGTCATGTACAAGAACAAACCTATCAAACTTGAGTACACTGCTCATGTGAATGGTTGTCCATTGTCATCTAATGGAAGTGTCAATCAAATCTAACATCAACAACGTTGTCTGTCTTCATATGCTTTGATACATTTGGAGTCAGAGTATGTCAGTCATGATATGTCGTCTACACGACGTATAAATAATTACTTGCAAGTGCGACCTTCGAAATTGCCTGTAAAATGCAGGTAAATTTGAAATTTCACCGTTTATATACCAGTAAATTTAGAATGTCACCTGATACAGACACGCACACACAGACAGACAGACAGACAGACAGACAGACAGACAGACAGACAGACAGACAGACAGACTTGTTACCTCTAATATATATCCTTCCTTATGAAAGGCAAAAACGAAAGATATCCGGACATTAATATCGCCTATTAATATGTACTTCAGTGATGGCGCTGTTGTTGTTCTTGTCTTTTCAGTGAGGGCAGTTTTCGTAAAAGAGTACATGAACGGCAGTGATTTTCAAACAACTACTGTCGAGCAATACATGCTGAAAACATAGTATATGTAGTCAGTATGTCCTACAGTGTCGCTAGTCAATTAAGTCGAATTCCATGGGCAAGAAAGTAATACGTCCATGAAATCCAAAAGGTAAATTTTACATATTGCCATTGCGTTACCTATGTCGTCTTGGCCAGAAACACGTTATTGTGTACTATATATATATATATATATATATATATATATATATATATATATATATATATATATATATATATATATATATATATATATATATATATATATATATAGTTTTGGTAGTACTGGAACTCTTTCTTGGGTGTAACTCGGAGTTTCACGCATATTGCGATCATCAGACACTGAGTGTCTGATGATCGCAATATGCGTGAAACTCCGAGTTACACCCAAGAAAGAGTTCCAGTACTACCAAAACTATTACGCTCTGCCACTGCGGTATAGAGCACTGTCTTAGCAGATTGATACTCACCGAGTTATATATATATATATATATATATATATATATATATATATATATATATATATATATATATATATATATATATATATATATATATATATATATATATATATATATATATATATATATATATATATACGGTAGGACTATGGCTCACGATTCAACCAAGAAAGGCGTGTTTTTTAGGGTTACTTAGCATTTCTACTATAGCGTGATTGAAAGACGTGATTTCAGGCGGTGTACTTAAAATTAAATATATGGTTTTATCACTAAGTATTTATACAATCAGATTCCCAAGTTCTACGCAAATTGTTGCCGATTTCGAGAATCGTCATGTGCTTGACTTTTAGAGGGGAATAGCCCAAAACCTCCAGTTTTGAATATGATAGTAATGTTTTAATGTTTAGTATTTATGCAACCAGTTCTGCACTTAAGCAATACCTATATAGCTGTCTTATTTAAAAATCAAATCCCGTGTTTATCACACTTTGTTTAATGTCACAATTTCAGTCTAATGTCCGAAATAAAATGTGTACGTGTATATAACAATGACTGTGTTTGAGTTTAGTTATTTTTAACATAAGTACACCACCCGAAATCACTTTATAAGCACGCTTTTGGTAATAATACAATAAAAGTGATAAAATCAATCATGCCCTATTTGGTCGAATTCAACATTTTTTGAACATCTTCAGTCTATTCATCCGTTATACAATAAAAGTGATAAAACCATATTTTAAGTGTACTCCCAAAATCTGGCTTATTTAATCTCTATTCATAGGCAATAACAGTCCTGCTGGGGGCGTTTGTCGGGGGGGGGGGCATTTGTCCCACGTAGGCGTTTTACGGTTCGAGGGGGGGGGGGGCATTTGTCATAGGGGGGGGGGGGCGTTTGTCCGGGGAGCAATGTAAAAATGGGTCTAACTACAAGCACTTGTGGTACATACTAGTGATGCTATTTTGGCCGTGTAGATGATGTAACGTAATCATAGATACGGTTACAAATACAAACATAGCAATGCTACTAAACTAAGCATGGTGACAAAAAATCGAGTGGAGGAATACCAATACAAATTGTTCACAGCGCCATTTTAAGGACTTCAAAACAAGAATTGAAGTTATTCAACACTGGGTGCATTAATGATTGTGGCTATTGTTTTTGTTGTTTTCATAAATTATAATAATATTATTAAACTGCATTTTAACAAACATCGTGTAAACTATCGAGCAATTTTTTTCTCTTCTCTCTTGTAACAATGTGATTGTAGAATTATGGATTTGATTTTTTTTTCTTCAAAAACAAAAGATGAAGTAAAATGCATTGATTAGAAGGCAGTCGTCATGTACTTCAAACATATTAAAGATAGACAATGTGGCATATGGTGTTGAAATGTCAATATTTTGAAGGTGTAATCGTTTAACATTAAGGTGTTAACGCACGCACACACACACACACACACACACACACACACACATACATATACATACACACATAAAACGATAGACGAACAGATCTCCGATCTGTACCTATTGTCATGAATATAATGAATTCGGAATGATGCACTTCAATTTTGCTGAATAAATAAGTCCGTTTTAGGTGTAATGACATATGTAAATCATTACACTGGATTTATTTCATAGTTCCTGTCTGTACGTATAAAGGATGGTAAAATGACAGCGTACCAGTATTTAAGGCAAGACTTGGTTTATTTCATTATTACCTATTTAACAATTTTTGACATATAATCTCTATCAACCTCATTATTTTGGAAAGTTTTTGGGAAATATCAGAACTATATGCTTAACTTCTTAGAAAAGATATGTGTGTTGGTTTATTGTATTGTAGCCAACTCGTATTATCCAATGACATTACTGTTCACCAATACACCCCCCCCCCCCCTCTCAAACCGAAATACTAAAATAAAAATAACATGAAACAATTGTATGTCAATTACAAAATGATCCAACCATTTCTTTATTCTTTACAAAGTACGGGGTTATATGTTTCCGTACTGCACGGTGCAATGGTTATACTAATAGCATTATATTCGTTTGCTAGATTTGTCTGAATATACTATAACAGAGTTTATATCCCTGTGATATCGCAGAACGAGATGAAGGCCTGTTCTTCTCTACTGACAACAAATCCTGAACTTTACTTATTTGAAACAAGGACGGGCAATATGATATATCTGTGAGGGCATGAAAATGGAGACGTTATATTCAGTTCTAATCTAGCTTGATAGTGAGAGAATAGAAATCTAATGCCCCTGATGTGATGTGATATATTATATTAGCAAAAGTAATGTGTTGGTTAGCCTATCCATGGTGTAAAGTAAAACGGGTGAAAAGTAGACTTATTAGTCATAGAGCAGGGTTTCTCTTATGTCATTAAGTAATGTGGTTACACAGCATTCCGACAAGATTTATGTTACGGTTGCAGCGTGTATCCGTTTTATGGTTAACATGATTGGAAAAATTCATCCAGGTGGAAATAATTTGAACGCATGACTACATATCTTACCCAAAATGATCTTTGCCTGATGTATATTCATTGAGCTTTCATTTTATATTTGATTCCTTGATTTATCAAAGTTCACTAGTCTGAACTAGTTTGAAAACAAGCTGTTTTTTATAACTTATAAATTATTCCTAACTATTTACTATTTGTGTATGTATGCCCGTATTGTAATCCCTTAGTGTTGAACACAGTACTATTTAGTCTTAAATTTCTGCTTTGTGTAGTAGATTTAAACATAAACAAAATGTGTATTTTAGTATCTTTTGAATATAATTTTAAATAGGCGTTAGCTGGGATACCTGGCCCTCGTTAATTGAATGATAAATTTATGCTACCTACTGATGATGTATATAAATTGACTATTTCTCTTAAGTGACACTGAACACGTGGGTGGTCAAGCCATGCGTTGTACGACATAAATTCAACTGAAGTCTATGTAAAAAGTTACAGCTGGCGTCAGGGTCGCTATGACTTTGGAAAAGTAAGGATTCGTCTTTCGACAGATAATCAAGGCTATAGAACTAAATATTGTTTTTTCTTAAAAAAGGATCACCAATCCAGAAAATAAAGGCTTTGGGGTCTTGCGAGTCGTTCCATAATTTCCCATAATACATTTCGCTCGGTTGCCAAGTAAACCTAATTTGGAACTCATTTTCACCCAATGTTGTTCTTCCAATGATGCACCATGCCTGATGGGTCTTGGCAGACATGATTACTCATTAGATGCACTCTAAATAGATGTACTTACTTTATATTGTGGAGTGGTATTCCATTTTTAGAGTAAGACATACTTTGCTCTGTATAATATATGAGAAGCAACCACAGCTCCCAATTTCATGTACATATTATATAACAAAATTTGGAAATACATACATTAATTTAGGATATGAATCGCTATTGACAGAACGGTTTCGAATACGAAGAACTTGACTATATATATTGGTTTGAGCAACATAACTGTGACTTCTGATATATGACAATAGCCTATACACCTTATATGTTGTATATATATTTTATAGTCTTATATCATGTATTGCTAGATACGTCATGTCTGTACAGTCTGTATACATAATACGCAATCTGTATACTTTATATGTAGCCCATATACCATAATCTGTGTTTAGAGTCTATATACTATTTGTGTAGAGTCTATATTCATTACACGTACAATCTACACACCTTATATGTACTGTCATTGTACCTTATAGTGTATTCTATATACTTTATCTTAGAGTCTATATACCTTATGTAGTTTATATACCTTATATTTACAGTCAATATACCTTATACACATTCTTTATACTTTACATGAAGTCTATATACTGCGTATGTGTTATAATATAACATCTTGTATGCAGAGCGTATATATATTTACAGTCTATATACCATGTATGTAGTCTATATACATACACATAGACTATATACCTTATATGTATTCTATATATACCCTGTATGTACAGTCTATATACCTTGCATACACTTGTATTTATCACCCCATCCCATCCCATTCCAATTCCATCCAACGAGGGAGCAATGTTTATCGATAGTTCACATCTTATCATATAACCCTGTTTTTGTACATACCATATTTACATTTAATACATTTTATACAGTGAGAACATTGGCTTAACCCTTCGTATCGTCCTAATATGGAATGTGTACACGTGATTTATATCTGTTGCCATGTAATGTAAAGTTAGCCTTAGACTCTTAGACTCAAAGCAATGCATAGCTACATAGCTAAGGTTCTTGTTTCCTACCAACCATGCGCAATTAAATATAGTTTTTTTTCAGTAAATTATATTTTCAGGCAACCGTTGGAATAGGGATGTGATTGATATCGGTAAAGCAGTATATATGTCTGCTCAACCAATTATAAGCGACGACTCATCTAGATAATTGTGAAGCCATAGCAACAAAAAGTTTCTATATTAACCCAATACATTGTCATGGTAACGAAGATTATCAATGCAACTGGCTATTTGACTCTGATTGCCCTAATAGCATTCTTGTAGTTTAGTTACCTGAAAATTGATAGCATACTGCGTGGGAAGCTAAATGAAGGCATAGATGTGCTACTACTCCTATGACTGTATATCGATAGACCAAACTCTTCACGACTATGACTGTATATCGATAGACCAAACTCTTCACGATTATAAAAAAGGGGGCAAAATAAAAGAATTGTGAGTGTGCTTCTACTCCTATGACTGTATATCGATAGACCAAACTCTTCACGACTATGACTGTATATCGATAGACCAAACTCTTCACGACTATAAAAAGGGGCAAAATAAAAGAATTGTGAGTTTCCAATAACCCAACCGATCCTAGTTTAAGCCGCCGACCCTAAACATTTTTTTCAACATTTGAAACCAAGAAGATAAGAAATTCTTCGTTTTCTTGACCTGCATGCACATCTGTTTTGTTACCCCCAGCGAAATATGTACATATTTCATTAAACTGCAACGGAAGGGGTATTCTGGCCGACAGTTCATTTGGGTTTGCGCCAAAGCAATATTTTTCACGAATAAAAAAAAATTAAAAAGATCAAATCAAATCAAACCAAATGAAATAAATCCCAACCTACCACATTTTCTAAAGCCATGTTATCGGAAAACACATTTTTCGCCAAACTGGAAATACGCTCATTTGTAATATATACAAATACGACATCTCTGCTAACTATACTGACTGAGAATTTTGTGCACAATTTTGTATCTACATATTACATTCATTGTTAGTTAGGCAACTTCACATATGTCGCAAGGGAAGCCCTATTTCGTCATCATCAAGCATTATTCTTTCTTCGAAAGAAGCATCGTCCGAATAATTTCCCTAACTTTTATTTCATTGTATGATTTGTCAACTTTAACGTCCTATCAAGTGCTGCATAGACTTTCTTGATCTAGATTATTCTACGTCCTATCAGGTGTTGCATAGACTGTCTTGATCTAGACTATTCTACGTCCTATCAGGTGCTGCTTAGACTGTCTTGATCTAGACTATTCTACGTCCTATCAGGTGCTGCTTAGACTGTCTTCATCTAGACTATTCTACGTCCTATCAGGTGCTGCATAGACTTTCTTGATCTAGACTGTTCTACTCAGAGTTTTAACTTTGACGATGTCATGGCATACGATTGTGGTCACACGTCATAATGGTGAAATTGGAAATCTGTTAACTTTACTATAACAGAGAAATTCATCCAAAATACCCTGACTGAAAATACATGGCCTTTATAATTCGAATTTAGAATTCGACAAAGATAATTACAACATTTCATTCTTAATGTAAATTGGTCCAACATTTTCACACTTCTGTTAGTGTTAAGAAATTTAAGGCGAAAGAGAAACTTTAGACAGCCTAACCTCTGAATGGTCCAGACAGAAAAAAACATGACAACACACTAAGCGTTCAAGGGAAGTGTTTTTGTAACATAGAATGTACAATACAACATATATGGTTGGATGCTTCACAAATAGCAATTGTCAGATATCATTATCTTTCAATAAGTGTCTAGAACATGTAATTAAATCACTGCTTGTCCCTGTGGAGGCCAGGTAAATAGGGTCCTTTAATTTGCACATGCACGCTGTATCATTTGACTCTTAAAAAGAATACATTTTTAGCAATATATTTTTGAAATATACTGGGACATTTTGAATGACCCCTATTAAATCACAGACACTAATCTAAAATCAATAGCTGTTTGGAAAATCTTTATAAAGATTCTCATGTTTTATGGGAAAAGCACTTAAGTGAAGAGATAAGGCGATCGTTGCTGCTTACGATGGTGCCTTGTTTACCCTTATCGCGTTATCTACTGCTCCAATTTATTGTGATAACGAAAACACTCTCACAGGAATCACACACAAATAATCGAGGACTATTATTGTGGACCCCAGAAATGTTCTACAAACCATGAACGATGCAAATCAAGGCATCGATGTGTTGGCACCTGCGCACCATCTTGCTATCTTCGATATGTGACAACATCTTCAATATCTATTAAAATCACGTGCTATCTCATGTTTTTGGTCTTGGCTAAGCCAGCAAAGTTCGTGTCTTTTGAACAAGAAAAATTCAAAACATCTATTTAAATATCAATGCTAACTTACTTCAATATCACCAAATAGGCTTATTAATTAACAGCTACAATGGAAGTGGTGAAAATAATTGTGTAGTCCTCTGTAATATATTTTTTATGAAAAAAAAAACCAAATCCTAGTTTTCAAATATATTTTGATTGACAAAAATAAATGATTGAAATGATCAATAAGGATTATATGCAAGATTGACATATTGATTGAGTCAAGTTTCACACTAAACTATATAAATCTTTAATCAATAGTGGGTATTGGTATCTCTTCGGACGCATTTACTTTATTTTCATTCTGGGCGAATAACTTGACAAATGCAATTTCTATTGTCAGTTTGACAAATATTTTATAAATGTGTCCATAATGTAATTAAGTGCGAAAATGAAGTTCAATATTAACCTCTCCCTATATGAGTGGACTTCTTTGCTTGACCTTGCAGTTCAATCAAAAACTTCCACACTAACAGGAATGTAAATGAAAAGTGAATCCAAAGATACTTCAATTATGACCAGGAGGCGGACTAGTGGAATTTCAGACACCGCATTTACCGATAATAATTATTGCCATGTTTAGAAATTTGTCCCATAACATAAAAATCAGGATGTGAAGCTTTTTCTGTATTTCAACTGCATTGATGGCTATAAATCTCATGAAGCAGTACTGATATCAACAGATTGAGTTTCCATCTTCTAGACACCACTGGTCTGTCAAAAACAGATGAAATCAATAATAGCCTTCATTATCCTTTTTTTCAAAAACAGATTGTTTAAAAGCTGATGGTTTTAGAGAAGGGATTATAATGAAGTCACTTCTAGGTCACAACTAAGAAGCTTATTCGTTAGTATTTCAGTTCAAATGTGGGCAGAGGAAAATTATTAGGCGTCGACTAAAAATGTATTACAATAAATGAGAGCAGGACGGATGAGATTTGATTTGTACTGACTACATTTTACACTCTATGCTACCAACGAAATAGACATGCGGGATGGCTTGATATGTACTAGAAGCTATGATACGAACGAAATAGACCTGCAGTATATGGTCGATATTTAAGAAGTATACGAAATAGACCCACAGAATTGATTCATATTATGTGTTAGTTCAATAAGACATTGTTAGAAGATGACAAGTTCATGAGTTGTGATCAAGAGTAATATATCTATCGGAATCAATCGAACTCTTCTATACTTCGCATGTAACATATAAAAAGTAACACCGATATGTGATGCCAATCTCTAACTTACCGATTGAAGCGATCCTATGCATACTTTAATGTCCGTAGATGATGGTGAATTAACCTAAATAAAAACTTTGATTATGAATTAGCTTGCATAACATACTGTGTGTTCCATAGACACAATGAATCGCCTTGCATAGTATGTGAGTTGGCTTGATTGGTGTGTTCCATATACACTGTGGATTGGCTTGCATGGTGTGTTCCAAAGACACTATGACTTTGCTAGCATTGCATACTGTGTGTTCCATAGACACTATGATTTAACTTGCTCAGTGTGTGTTCCATCGGCACTATGAAATCGCTTGCATAGTGTGTGTGTTCCATAGACACTAGGAATTGGCCTGCATATATGTATGGTCCATAGACACTGTACTATGAATTGGCTGGCATAGTGTGTGTTCCATAGACACTATAAATTGGCTTGCATAGCATACTGTGTGTTCCATAGATACTATGAATTGGCTTGCATAGCATACTGTGTGTTCCATAGACACTATAAATTGGCTTGCATAGCATACTGTGTGTTCCATAGACACTATAAATTGGCTTGCATAGCATACTGTGTGTTCCATAGACACTATAAATTGGCTTGCATAGCATACTGTGTGTTCCATAGATACTATGAATTGGCTTGCATAGTGTGTGTTTCATAGACACTGTACTATGAATTGGCTTGCATACGTGTGTGTTCCATAGACACTATGAATTATTGGCTTGCATAGCATACTGTGTGTTCCATAGACACTATGAATTGGCTTACATAGCGTGTGTTCCATATACACTATGAACAGGCTTGTATAGTGTGTGTTCCATAGACACTGTACTATGAATTGGCTTGCATACGTGTGTGTGTGTTCCACAAACACTATAAATTGGCTTGCATAGCATACTGTGTGTTCCATAGATACTATGAATTGGCTTGCATAGTGTGTGTTCCATAGATACTACGAATTAGCTTGCATAGTGTGTGATCCATAGACACTGTATTATGAATTGACTTGCATACTGTGTGTTCCACAGAAACTATGAATTAGCTAGTATGAACACGCATAAGTTATGTACATAAAGCAGAATGTAAAGCCAACGACTACTATTACACCCTACTATTACACCCGACGATCCTTCTGGTGAAACGGTCCGTAGTGTAAATCCATAATGTAATATCAAACTCGTCTCTCATTTTTATGTATATATATAATATATATATATATATATATATATATATATATATATATATATATATATATATATATATATATATATATATATCATACTGTGTATATATATATACATATATATACACAGTATGCTATATATATATATATATATATATATATATATTTATATTTATATTTATATTTATATATATATATATATATATATATATATATATATATATATATATATATATATATATATATATATATATATATATATATCTGAAGAAATATCTGTTCATCTTATCACGGTGATGGCGATGAGTGGGTGAGTCAGTGCTCGATAAGCAGAGCGGTATTTAAGATATTAATCCGCGTGACGCCTTCCCCCTACTAGTACAAGTAATGCTTGTTTTAAACTACGGTATGATTTCGTTGCATAACATCAAAGTCATCAATATTTGATCAAGATGTTTGGCTATTTGTCTTTCAGTCTTCAGTTTGATAAAGAATGTTACAATGGAATAAACAATTAAGATGGGTTTTTGTTTACTTAATGCATCAGATTTGAGTCTCGTTATAAGTAGAGAAACTAATGAACTTGTGAGATTATTGATAAACACTGTGACTGAATGATATAAAACCCTAAAGATTGTAAATATGAAATATCTGCAGCACAGTCAATCAAAATACCATATTGGTGACATTTGTCAGCTAATACGACTTATTTCCACGGGTTTGCTCTCGTATACTTTCGAGGCGCAAACTCTTCGTAATTGAGTTCGATAGGTTCCCAGCCGCTATATCTTCACCCTCGTTCACGAAGGAATTTCCCAGTCAACTTTGAATTGCCAATGTTTGAGTCTGTGTAAACATAGAAAAGGCGCATGCGCAGTATACAACTATATTTCCGTGGTAAATTAATGTGTATGTCCAATAAGAAATGTAATGTAATCAAGTGTTTAACAATAAATCTTAACTATGCCTTATTTTAGTATGTATAAAACTGTCATTGGTCATATTTCACATGTAGTTGGCGTCCTCTACGCACGCTGCTTCCGGAGTTGTTGGTTTTGTTTTGCTATTTCATCAGTGGTGGGGGACAGAGTTGGGTTATTCAACCCAGGAGATGATTTTCAAGGTTCGAACAGTAGTATTACTAGTATTTGGAAGCTCTAAAATATAGACATAAAGCCTTGTTAATAGCATCCGCACAAAGACTACAGTAAATAAATTACAATCGTATTTAGATCGGTTTAAGACTGTCTGATTTCAGACAGCACAAAGGGGTGGGGAAGTTATCGCTCAAACTGTACACTTATCATTAACTACCAATATTGCATTAAAATTGTGAAGTAACCAACGCCCTCAAGTTAACACCAAATACACTATACGGTGAACTCGCCAGTTAATGTTTCGTAGCCAAGAGTTTCCATTATTTAGATTGTCATGGGTTTATATCACTGATAGACAGGTCAAATACTTTCTACTAAATAAGGCCAATACCTCAGGTGATTTCAACAACACGTCATTACGATAGTGCATTGGATTCCATATCTTGCTGAAACTATATACATATTCCCGTTTTAGACAACAAAATAAACGGAACTTCTATAAATATATTATATACAGCATTTTCATAATATTCTGGGGTTCTCGCCTAACAGCAATACGACTGTAAATCGATTAATCACTGTTCTGATTCTTTTGTTTGGCGATCAGCGTGTTATTAAACCGATGGGCGCTCACTGTAACTCGCCACTACCGTAATTGGTTCATATAAAAGCGCATGCGCTTCAAGAACGGGTTGATATAGTTCTTGACAAGAAGTTGCTTAATACTCCTACATTGTGAGGTTGTTGCACTACTGAAATTTAGGTACCAGCTCATTTGGAAGGAATATTGTCCATGTGCAATCTGGGTTGGGAAGATTTCTTCAGAGACAAGTTTCATGATACTTCCAGCAAGCTGTCAACAACATCTGTGATGATACTGATTTGATGTAGATGTTTACTGGCTTGATAATACTGTCCCAGGCTTACACAGATTGCCAGCAATCCTAAGGAAGGTATTTGAGAGTCACAGCACGTAGTAAAACGCGACTTGTGTAGTTAGTTTGACTAGGCGATATGTCCATGGCTAATCAAAACCGCCACTATCACCTTCTTGTGAACGATAAGTGGTCAAAGCCTTGGCTTCGTATCTGTGCTCGCAACCTATGGTGGTCTTGTTCCATTTGTGACGAAGCAATGGGTAATCAGCCTCGCATCTCGACCCGCAGGTAAACAATTTGTCTGTTTATTTTCAATAGGGCAGTACATCAGATTTGATCAAAGGAAGGGAATGTTTTGGCAAGGGACCTTAAACATGCGATGTAGTGCCTTTGTAATAGTTGATATTGTCTCTGTACGTACTGACGTGTGTGATTCAATAGATGTTACTACGTTAACTGCCTAGTCAGACAAAAACATCTCATTTTAGTCTGATAGTAATTTAACATTGAAGGAACAATGCAAAGGTTTTGTAATTGCCAATGCTACGTGTGGTATTTATTAGAGTTGAAAAGCACCAAACCCTTCCATGATCTTGTGCCTGAATTTAGCGCTACATCGTTTTTATTGTTAAAGCGATAACCTACACGGAGCACTTTTATTGACCGTTAATGAACGTTCATATCATCTTAAGGTCAAACTCCGTCATTTTATTTTGATCTAGGTTAATTTGAAAGATTGTATATGAAAGAATTAGTACAGTCACGTAAATGAATTAATATTAGTTTTACATAAGGTTGTGGAAACATGCCATACCGCCAAGATACAAATGTACCATAACGTGGCAGTGACCTAGAGGGGATATATTTCAGTACGACTTTGATTACGACGGACATTGGGTAAAATACGAATCACTGAAAAGCCACTGCTGTATACTGAAATGTTTATTCCCCCCGAGAGAAGTATGAGACCTCGCTCTGCTCTGTCATTTCGATCACATACAGCGTGGGTAAATTGCGCACATCGAGCCACTTCATTGCTTTCATTGTGCATTCATTTCGTGACAGGAGCTGAGACACAGCGATTACTTGACGGTTGATTGAGCTACCCCATTTGGTGATGGAGTCAGTTTCATAGACATTGTTTGATGCTTCACATGGTGCTTAGTTTTACCTGTTGCGGTCTCTTAAAATTCGGAAAATGTCACAAAATCGTTGAAATTTATGGCGAGGCAGAAATCGATTATTTTCACAATACACAGTCAGTAAAGTTTATTGACCCGAAATGACTTGATTTAAATGTTGCTAATTTGTGCAATGAATTCAATGACATGGATGTTTATAATAATTCAGAAATCATGCCTAAATATGGATTTTTGACATGGGTGTCTGAATTCAAGGCTGGCAACATTTATTTACTGTTATAACAATTGGCCATACGATATTGACAAATCAGTCAGCGCAGCCCTGTTCCATTCAGGTCAACGGTCGGTTTCTAACATTCACACAAGTTTAAATTTCTCATTTGTTTCCCCCATTATCGTAATCATACTAAACCTGTTAATGAGTATATATGTTGTTATATTTTACTTGTTTTATTCATCTACTTGTTGTTTCAATGATTGGTTTATTTGGTGGGCATATAAGGCCTATATCTACGTGTCATTGTGATGATTGTTTAGTTTGGTGGTCATATATGGCCTATATCTACTTGTTGTTTCAATGATTGGTTTCTTTGGTGGCCATATATGGCCAATATCTACTTGTTGTTTCGATGATTGGTTTATTTGGTGGTCATGCATGGCCTATATCTACTTGTTGTTTCGGTCATATATGGCCTATATCTACTTGTTGTTTCAATGATTGGTTTATTTGGTGGCCATATATGGCCTATATCTACTTGTTGTTTCAATGATTGGTTTATTTGGTGGGCATATATGGCCTATATCTACTTGTTGTTTCAATGATTGGTTTATTTGGTGGGCATATATGGCCTATATCTACTTGTTGTTTCGATGATTGTTTGGTTTGGTGGTCATATAAGGCCTATATCTACTTGTTATTGTGATGATTGTTTATTTGGTGGTCATGCATGGCCTATATCTACTTGTTGTTTCGGTCATATATGGCCTATATCTACTTGTTGTTTCGGTCATATATGGCCTATATCTACTTGTTGTTTCGGTCATGCATGGCCTATATCTACTTGTTGTTTCGGTCATATATGGCCTATATCTACTTGTTGTTTCAATGATTGGTTTATTTGGTGGGCATATATGGCCTATATCTACTTGTTGTTTCAATGATTGGTTTATTTGGTGGCCATATATGGCCTATATCTACTTGTTGTTTCGATGATTGTTTGGTTTGGTGGTCATATAAGGCCTATATCTACTTGTTATTGTGATGATTGTTTAGTTTGGTGGTCATATAAGGCCTATATCTACTTGTCATTGTGATGATTGTTTGGTTTGGTGGTCTTATAAGGCCTATATCTACTTGTCATTGTGATGATTGTTTAGTTTGGTGGTCTTATAAGGCCTATATCTACTTGTCATTGTGATGATTGTTTGGTTTGGTGGTCATATAAGGCCTATATCTACTTGTCATTGTGATGATTGTTTAGTTTGGTGGTCATATAAGGGCTATATCTACTTGTCATTGTGATGATTGTTTGGTTTGGTGGTCATATAAGGCCTATATCTACTTGTCATTGTGATGATTGTTTAGTTTGGTGGTCATATAAGGGCTATATCTACTTGTCATTGTGATGATTGTTTGGTTTGGTGGTCATATAAGGCCTATATCTACTTGTCATTGTGATGATTGTTTAGTTTGGTGGTCATATAAGGCCTATTTCTACTTGTCATTGTGATGATTGTTTGGTTTGGTGGTCATATAAGGCCTATATCTAATTGTCATTTTGATGATTGTTTGGTTTGGTGGTCATATAAGGCTTATATCTACTTGTCATTGTGATGATTGTTTAGTTTGGTGGTCATATAAGGCCTATAGGCCTATATATACTTGTCATTGTGATGATTGTTTAGTTTGGTGGTCATATAAGGCCTATATCTACTTGTCATTGTGATGATTGTTTATGTTGGGGTATACCCTTAGCAATGCCATATATTACAATCCATGTCTACCTAACAGTCCCCTATTTCTACATTTGATATATCCTTAGCAATGCCATATTTCTACATTCGATGTCTCCCTAGCAGTCCTACATTTCTACATTCGATATATCCCAAGCAATTCCTTATTTGTATATTAGATGCATCATATATTTGTATATTCAATATTCTCCCTAGCAATCCTTCATTGCTACAATCGATACTTCCGTATTTCTACTTTCGATGACTCCCTAGCAGTCCTTCATTTCTACAATCGATGTCTCCCAAGCAATCCTCTATTGCTACATTCGATGTCTCCCTAGCGCAATCCTTTATTGCTACAATCGATACTTCCGTATTTCTACTTTCGATGACTCCCTAGCAATCCTTCATTTCTACAATCGATACCTCCGTATTTCTACTTTCGATGTCTCCCTAGCAATCCTTCATTTCTACATTCGATGTCTCCCTAGCAATCCCTCATTTCTACAATCGATACCTCCGTATTTCTACTTTCGATGACTCCCTAGCAATCCTTCATTTCTTCAATCGATACCTCCGTATTTCTACTGTCGATGTCTCCCTAGCAATCCTTTATTGCTACATTCGATGTCTCCCTAGCAATCCTTTATTGCTACATTCGATGTCTCCCTAGCAATCCTTCATTTCTACAATCGATACCTCCGTATTTCTGCTTTCGATGTCTCCCTAGCAATCCTTTATTGCTACATTCGATGTCTCCCTAGCAATCCTTTATTGCTACATTCGATGTATTGGAATGGAGTAAACATACATGATGTGACGTCGACAATTGCTATTTTCTTAAATTAAGAGGAAGATGGCATACACTTCTATAGAAACCATCACTCAATATCCGTAAAGTGGTGATGTTTTGGAAGCCATCACTGCACAGCCGTTAAGTGATGACGTTATACTCCAATACACATGTACAATATATAAATACTCTATTATACTAATTACATCAACGGAGGTTATGTTGTTCTTTAGCTAGACCAATTTCCGTATACATTAAATCTTAACAAGAATTGTCACCGATTTACCACATGAATTGGACGAGGTTAACCTACATTGTAAAATTGCATACTGATATAGCTATAATTAAAGGTAATACATACATACATACATACATACATACATACATACATACATACATACATACATACATACATACATACATACATACACACACATATACATACATACATACATACATACACACACACACATACATGCATGCATGCATGCATGCATGCATGCATACATACATACATACATACATACATACATACATACATACATACATACATACATACATACATACATACATACACACACATATACATACATACATACATACACACACACACATACACACACACACACACACATACATACATACATACATACATACATACATACATACATACATACATACATACATACATACATACATACATACATACATACATACATACATACATACATACATGAAAGAAGAGATAGAAGCATACAGCCATAGTGGGCCTACACCCTTTTCATAGATTTGCTTTACAAAGGTACATATTTTGAATGCAAGATTTTCTCAACACATCCCATTCCTTTAGCTTCTTAATCTTCTCTCATTATTCACATCACAAGATATAATGGGTTTTATTTGTGTAGTTAGATCTGAATACCACCCATCGATGTGTGATGATTCAGATGATTTTTTTATGACAATGATCGTCAAACTTAGCGAGAATACTTTCATTATTAGCACCATAAATTTCAGAATGGACCTACGTATTCAGCACTATACATAGATAATTGTTGCCTCTACTATAGTTTTAGTACATGTTGACATGCCATTTGCTTCTTCACTACGAGTTGTGGCACAGTATGCAAAGTATGCAATTGTTGTTTTCGTTTCTTTGTTTGGGTTGGGGGGTGGGTTGTGTGGGGTTTTGTTTGTATTTAGAATGTGTTTCTTTATTTTCATTTGGGCTCACAAAGGGGTACATTTCAAGCAAGAAAAGACAGGATACAAGTTCTTAAATAATTCACATAAACCGGACCACTTTTGCACATGTGTTGTTAATTTCTTATTTTGTACAGCTATCCAGTACTCACATTGATATATCTTCTTCAGAAATGGAAGAAAACTATCAAAGCACGACTTTCTTTCCGCCATCTTCTCTACTTTTACAATTAACTGTCATTCTTGTAATCAAAATGCTTACATACAATGTTTACAAATTGGTGCTGTATATGTAAACGTTACTGTAATATTCTGAATCTTACGAATGTACAGATTTTATTAGATTTTGATTTGTTTTTCTATTTTGAAACTCGGACAATTTGAATTAACTTGGTAAATTACATGTGTTGCAAGAATGTTTACAGTTTCTATAATTTTGAAACCCTTTTAAAGTATATACGACCGTGACAAGCCTGCAATCTTCAAACGTATGTAATCACGTGAACGTATACCTAGTTGGAAGATATGCATAGAATGGATTGACACGCATTCATTGTACATGTATGTTTTCGCCACAAATTGACATGTTGAAATGATTGCTTACAACCATCACCCACGGTTCTTCTTTATACCTTCTTTATAAGGTCACTTTAATTTTCTTCGTAAAACCTATAATCGCTCATAAACTCACGAAGCATTATGACGTGCGGCACATCTACTGCTAAATTTCCAACCTCCAGGAATATACACTTGGAAGACATGTATTCGAGTTATATCTCAAATGCCAATAGACCCCTCTTAACATGTCAGCCAGCTGTTAGAGACAGAACATATTGTTAGAATCAGATGTATTTCTTTGAGGGACTTCATCTTATGAACATCATTAGAAGAGTACAAAATGTAGCTCAATATATCCAACTCTGAAACTCTTGTGACTGATTTCTAATGTAATGTATCAAAAATGGAATAATGTTCCTTCAGCCTTGAACGATTTCCTGACATAAGACATTGTTTTTTAAGAAAAGCTACTAAATCATGTTTTTTACCACAGCTTGGATAATGTATCAGAGCGTAATCGGATCACGTACATGACCAATAACATATTACTGTATCTTGCATCTTTGCTCAATCTGTACTAATAGTGTTCTGACATATATATGGAAATACCCGTGGGACTTGTTGACTTGACAAAGTACCCTTTTTACATGAAATTGCTCCCGGCCAGTCCAGACAGCTTATGCTGTTTTCACAGAAGGTGCCTTTCAGCATCCACGCATATTGCTTGTTTGTGAGATCATTGCCTTCCGAAGATTCTTCACTATTTTAGGAAACCCCCACTTAGACATATTTATTCATATATTTCTAGGTCAAATAAAATGTGTATGCCATCAAAGATTCATTGCTTAATTAAATGATCAAAGGATTAAGTGGAGTGTTCACTTATGGTGTAAATAGTCGATCTGAAATAATGTATCGGGTAAACAACAATATGGTAGTGGTTGTATATAGACTTCAATCACTGAGTGATATCACACAGAGAATCAAAAGAGACTGCAGTCATTCAGCGAAATCACACAGACAGACAGACAGACAGACAGACAGACAGACAGACAGACAGATAAAGACACACACACACACACACACACACACACATATATATATATATATATATATATATATATATATATATATATATATATATATATATATATATATATATATATATATATATATACAGGTTTTGAAAATTTGAACCAAATTATATGCTATAGACCTTACAGAACTGTTTCGTGAGGTGCGTATTCCTCACTACCCCTGATGAGTGAGGAATACGCACCTCACGAAACAGTTCTGTAGGGTCTATAGCATATACAATGTAATTTGGTTCAAATTTTCAAAACCTGTATATAATTCGCTCTACTACCCGTATTGAGCACTTTTATGTGGTTTTATCTACATCCAGTCAATTATATATATATATATATATATATATATATATATATATATATATATATATATATATACATATATATATATATATATATATATATATATATATATATATATATATATATATATATATATATATATATATATATATATATATATATATATATATATATATATATATATATATATATATATATATATATATAGTTTTGGTAGTACTGGAACTCTTTCTTGGGTGTAACTCGGAGTTTCACGCATATTGCGATCATCAGACACCTCTGTCTGATGATCGCAATATGCGTGAAACTCCGAGTTACACCCAAGAAAGAGTTCCAGTACTACCAAAACTATTACGCTCTGCCACTGCGGTATAGAGCACTGTCTTATAGCAGATTGATACTCACCGAGTTATATATATATATATATATATATATATACTCACACAGACACACAAACGGTACAGATTTCAGCAATTGAGTGATATCACCCACAGACTCCATATACTTTTAGATTCCAGTCTGAAGTTAAGAGTCAAGAGCCCGGATGTATAGTCAAAATGTTGGTCATTCAGAGCGCATGTAATTTCTATGGCAACGCTTCTCTTGCAATGGAATTACAAAAGACACAAGACAATATTACATGATCAGCTCGTTGCTAACAATAGTCTTGATCAACAAGCCTCTGTACGTATGCAACATAAGACATACGGGTATCTTAACTTCTTATTATATGTAAATTATTCCATAATTATAAGTGTATATATATTGCCAGCATAGATTGCTGAAATTACAGTAATGTAATGCTAATACAATACAAAGTGTGTTGTAGAGAGCCTGGAATGCCATCGACAGCAAAGGGAAAAAAAACGTTTTGCTGGAAGGCTAGTCTAGCCAGAAGTTGATTAAGTATACAAAGTACCATAAGTCAGTCAAACGTTAATGTACAAATTCAACTACGTTGTATTTTGTCTCATTTAAATGCAAACTGGTTTTTTTTCGTGTTGAATGAAGAAGCAGCCAAGGGAATTGCAGAATAATTCTAAGGCAAAGGTTTTCTAGACGTATTTGATAAGTTTCATTTCTTAGTCACCTTGTTTAACACTTCCTCATTGTTCATTTCGTCCAAGTTTAGTGAAAACGTCTACCATATGGAATGTTTGCATTATTATTAAGAATACGTTATATTTTTATGGAAATGAATACACACGAAATGTTGAAAATATTGTCAGAATTTTCACTTTGAAATATAGAATTATTCTGAATGTTTTTATTTGTTTGTTTGTATACAGAGACGATAGCCAAATTGTACAGAATTACTTGCGGTAATTTTCAGAAATTGGGAGCAATGGAAAGATAATAGGTTGAAATGGAGATAACTATATGCGATAATTATACTAATTCTTGATTGTTGATTTCGTATCTGAATAACATTGCCTTTCTTCTATTCTTCATCGATAACTGTATTGTTTACCTAACAACGGTAGCGCTGCAACAAGGGAATCAAAATCGATGTCTGTATATGAAAACAACTACTTCCAACGTCATGATGACGAAGAATGTGATAATGACATTACTTATACGATACAATACTACCAAGTGATTTAAACAACTGTTAATTTCAATTTCAATATAGTAGTACGACGGGATTTCCTTCTTTTAAACATACGTTGTTTTTCCACCACCATCATTCTTTTACCCTAAAATCATATATGTCTTCTAAGCATTGCAGCACAGATGTATATATGTGTCTCTAGACTTAATAGGAGATAACTATGTGAGTCTGTTACCCTATTGACATGGCATTGATGGATAAGGGTCATCATATAGGGTCAAAGTGATATGTGCATGTTATGATCACAAAAGCTCCTAATTAGTGGTGATATCTTACAAACCAGATTGACAATAAACCTTAAGTCGTATATACCTTAATTAAAGTGTGGAGAGACTGTGGATTACACTATGAGATGTAAACTGCATACAGTACATTTGAATTAATTGAATAGAACTGTTTGATAATCAACACTTCGTTGACACTAGTGTAGAACTGAAACAATCGATAGCTGGGGAGAAATGTTGACATAAAATAGTTTTCATAAAAATTACTGATTTGTATTTTGAAGTGTATTCAGTTCCCGTTTCATTTAGCATAAGCGGTGTGTAGAATTTAAAAGTCGTTTTACTTGCCATGAAATAAATATATTGCTAATGATCGTATATAAATCATACATACTGCAAACTTTATTTCCAGTTGAATAGATATATGAGCAGATATGTAAGGGATCTCATCTCTCATTCTCATATATGGAAGCAAATAAACAATATAAACAGAGGTTACAACTCTAAATCTCACAAAACTGTGACTTGTTATGTCACCATTACTTTCAATATCTGGAACATAGTATCGTCCATTGTGCATTGCACGCTTGATAGTACTTAAACCCATATTTGAGCCGTTGATTGTTGACAATCGGAGTAGACAGGTCTCATTTACAGTTTAGTCGTCTGGGCCAAGATTTACTGATATGCATGGTCACATATTATATTAGAAATCATTGAAACTGACACTGTAGTAGAAGCAATCCATCAACATACATGCAACAACGAATTCAAAACCAATTTACTATCCCCGCCGGAAGTTACTGGCGAGAAACCTCTACAAGGGTGCTGCTGGGTCAGCCGATTACAATTTTCAGTTGAAGAAAGCATGGGAAATTATGCCGATGAAATTTGACTTGACTCACGAGTTCCACAGTCTGGTGTTAATTTTATGACATTTGCTGGAATGGAGTAATCATCGAAATGTCACTTTTGCTCATAAAATACAATTTAGTGTGCAGTCATTATACGTTCACGTACAGTTGAAGAAATTGTGTGAGCTAATAGGAGAACTACATGATGTCTCACATAAATTAAACCCATTTGACACATGGCATAATATGGTTAATGGAGTGATAAATGGGCTTGTGATGTATTATCAGCAACACGTTTTTAGTGTAATACATATATTGTAGACACTCCATTCAAGTGTCTATCGCCAAATTATCTGGTGCAAGCTTTCTTTTGAGACCTTGATCTTTGACTCCCACGATTAATTATGAAAATAAAGCCAATTCTGACATATTACAGAGACTTTGTAAAACTTATGTGTGACCAATTTCTTTTAAATCATGTTCACAAGTAATGCAGACCAAGAGAAATATACACAAGGATTACATTTGGTACCCACATCATATTTTACTGAATAGTAAAGTATAGTAAAGTAACACATTATCAAAACGGGTAGTAAATAAATACGCCATTCAAATGTCTACTCCTACACCAGGTGCAAGCTTTCTTATACGACTTTGAACTTAAACTTGACTTTCAGGGTCAATAATCAAAACAAGCATATCGCAGACATTCTCATATTCAAATTCAAGTGCGACATTTATTCCCAGCTCTTCAGCACAGATGATAAAGAATAAGGAAAATACTTATATGCATTAATTGTTTTGCCCATTTAACCTTTTTTACAGAATAGCAGCTATATTTAGTGTGAAAAACAACTATTTGTAAGTCAGGAACAAAACGATACAGTCACTTGATTCATTTATGTTCTTATATCAGACATAACATTCTGTTTGTACAATGTATCTTTGTATTTGACCCTGACCATTACCTTCCAAGTCAGAGTTTAACAAAATATTTATTATTTCATCTGTTAATCGCACAGAAATAAACTGTTGGGGAACTGTGTTTTCCAAGAAGACAAAGAGACAATACCCCATTTAGCTCGTAAGTTGTGCTTTGATCAAAACGGAACATTGTAAGTTGTGCTAGAAGATGTCAACCTCTATATCTATTTAGATAGATCTGATCTTAGCTAAAGATGTGGAACACACAACAGCCATTTGAAAGGCATATTACAAGTTTTTGACAACAGACTCTTGTAAACAGAGGTTAGCTCAAACAAACGGTATCGCACTTTACAACCATACTAATATAACATCATCACCATAGGCTTGATGTGTTTGCATATACTTTGTTTAGTGCCTTTCCTATATTAAGTTCCTACACATCTTATGCAAAATTGTCTCTTGGCAAAGAAGACCATGAGACTGGCGAAACATGGATGAGTGTCTAGAAAAGTGTTTGAGTAATAGCGCTGAATGGTACGTAGATGAATATACTGACCATTTCAACTACATACTGCAGGTTATTTAAGGTCATATTCTATAAATATATGTTGTTATATAATGTTTAGTCATGTCCTCCCACAGTCATTTGTTATATATTAAAATAACAATGCTTGTCAAGTTAATAGCTTGCAGCTTGACGTTTGAATATTTATGACATGGAGTCAAGGATTCTATTTTCCTTCAACTATATCTTACTGCAATTTGCTGTGTCTTGTAGAAGGTTCTCTTCATCATTCACATCATGTACTATATACACGTGTGTAATGTACTATATACCTGACAGTGTGTAGTATATACTACATACACGTGTGGTATATACTATATATATGCGTGATGTGCTATATACATGTGTTGTATTACTGTACACATGTGAGGTATGTACTGTATAACTGTGTTGCATGTAATATATACCTGTGTGGGATGTACTGTATACCTGTGTTGTATGTACTATATACATGTTTGGTATATACTATATACACGTGAGGTATATACTATATACACGTGAGGTATGTACTATATACACGTGAGGTATGTACCGTATACACGTGAGGTATGTATTGTATACATGTGTGGTGTGTACTGTATACACGTGAGGTATGTACTGTATTGTATACATGTGTGGTGTGTACTGTATACACGTGAGGTATGTACTGTATACCTGTGTTGTATTACTATATATATGTGTGGTATTACTGTATACCTGTGTTGTATTACTATATACATGTGTGGTATGCACTGTATACCTGTGATGAATGTACTATATACACGTGAGGTGTGTACTATATACATGTGTGGTATGTACTATATACATGTGTGGTATGTACAAATATTGATAATTTATTGTAATCAATTTAAGTGATAAGTAGGGTCCCGTTGGAAAACCCTTTAGGACGTTATCCAATATATACCCTGTGGCTTAAAGTGACGTCTTCAGTGTAGGTGTAGTGAATGCATAATATAAAGAAGACATATTGGAATCTAAGAGAAAGGCGCTTTGGTTACTAAATCTTTGATCACCAGGAAAAAATCATAAAAATAAAAACTGCTGTATTGTGGTAGGAAGGTATAATAACTGTAATATATATGTATATATATACTACTGACACGACCTACATGATACGGCTACCCGGACATCTCTCTATTGTTTTGATATTCCTATTGTGTATCCCTTGGCAATATTATTAATGTCATGAAGGGGTTAACGAACAGACTAGAACCATGTATGAAAACAAACATTGAAACATTTAATCATGTCAATGGTGATGTTAAGAATAGAAATGTGTAAATTAACGGATAAAAATGTACAAATGTGATTTATTGCATGAAAATGTGTTCTAATATAATATTGCAACACAACACAACACAACACAACACAACACAACACAACACAACACAACACAACACAACACAGAAGGGATAGTAGAGGCAAAACGTTTTCGAGATATAAAATATTTCTGTTGATATGTTTGAGATATATCTGTTGTGACTCTATGAGCACATCTTGCGTTTGTATATGGCGCCCTCTACATATCTTTAAAACATTTCGTTTGCTGTGACTCTATGAGCACATCTTGCGTTTGTATATGGCGCCCTCTACATATCTTTAAAACATTTCGTTTGCTGTGACTCAATGAGCACATCTTGCGTTTGTATATGGCGCCCTCTACATATCTTTAAAACATTTCGTTTTCGTGCGCTGTTAATGTTAATATTATAATTAACAATATAAATATGTTCATATGTGAACGTGATTTCATAATGTTGCCATACTTAGAATTGTGTCTTCCTTTATTTGTACCTCCAAGTGCTTGTAGTATTCACCTACATTTTAAATAATAAATAATAAATAATATTACCATCTAAACAATAATATTGTTCAATCAATAATGTATATTATATTGTTATGTTTCCACTTTGATAAGGTTGTCTCATGTGGGTCAAGTTATATTAGTTGTTTCCACAGTCTCATATAACTTAAATCAATTATTTAAGATAATGGTTTGGTAGGATATGTACAGAGGGCGATATAACAAGTCAGATATATCCAATGCTATCTATAGCCTAGAGTTCGATTATATATTAAGTGTTCAGTTTACATCACATTATCCATGGCAGTGTGTTTACTCATATATAGAATTAAAACATAATTATACTGTACTAGCTTGAATATACTATCCTATACCAATAGTCCATTCTATACTAACTCGAATATACCATCCTATACTAATAGTCCATTCTATACTAACTCGAATAGACCGTCCTATACTAATAGTCCATTCTATACTAACTCGAATAGACCGTCCTATACTAATAGTCCATTCTATACTAACTCGAATATACTATCCTATACTAATAGTCCATTCTATACTAACTCGAATATACCGTCCTATACTAATAGTCCATTCTATACTAACTCGAATAGACCGTCCTACACTAATAGTCCATTCTATACTAACTCGAATAGACCGTCCTACACTAATAGTCCATTCTATACTAACTCGAATAGACCGTCCTACACTAATAGTCCATTCTATACTAACTCGAATAGACCATCCTATACTAATAGTCCATTCTGTACTAACTCGAATAGACCGTCCTACACTAATAGTCCATTCTGTACTAACTCGAATAGACCGTCCTATACTAATAGTCCATTCTGTACTAACTCGAATAGACAGTCCTATACTAATAGTCAATTATATACTAACTCGAATATACCGTCCTATACTAATAGTCCATTCTATACTAATTTGAATAGACCATCTTATACTGACTAACGCGAATATACCGTCACATAGCAACTTGAATAGACCACCATATAATTTAAATAGCCTATCATTTATATACTAACTGGAAGACGATTATATAATAACTTGAATAGACTGTCCTATACATACTTGGTGAATAGACCATTAGATACATGCATTAACTTGAATAGACCGTTCTGTACTAACTAACGTAAGTCTACCGTCACATACTAACTTAAATAGACCATCATATACCCACTTAAGTAGACTATCTTATACCTACTTGAAATACAGTTTGTGCCAGGAACACATATACACAATCGTCTTAATAAGCTTGCTCGCCAACGGTAATCCAAGACATTTTTTTCAACAATGTTAATGAAACCACACTTGGACATCATCTAGAACATCCGTAAGTGTTCAAGACTAACGGTGACTACCCAAACTGTACCTACATACAGAACATCACATTTTACTTGACACGTCCAACCAAATCAATTATACTGTCTCTATAAACAAACCAACATTTGTGACCACACACAAAAGTAAACCCAAGAAGCAGAATACATTGTACCAAAGGGCCCTCTCGTAATAGCTGTGTCATACACAAAAATTTATTACAGTGTCAAAACGATAATTTATTTACTGAGAAAAAATAGTAATCATATTTTAATACTCGGCGTCCTGACATGCAACTAATCATTTTTTGAGAAAATATTCGCAAAGGGGCTCGAAGTTGTACATATAAGAGCGTAGACATTGGAAGTCTGCTATCATTTCTGTTGTCTTTAAAATCAAATCAAAGATATTCGTTGGCGTGTTCTAATTTGCTGCATCTGTCGATGAAAAGGGTATACGATTACCCAATATTTATCGTGTCTGTCCAAAACCATTTCTTGTTCGAATTGATACACTATTCCTACACTGCCACATATTTCAAGGTATACCACATGATACTTCTTGCCATCCTTGTGCTGTAGATAGAGGGCGGTAGTTCGAGATGACTACTGATCCATTGTAACCACCTGTAAGATGCTAATGGCGGCTGTGATTTGTTTATCAATTACAATGTAGCTTGGCTTATATTATCATTACATGTGTGTTTCCTTTTACTGATTATTATCGAAAACGAGGCTTAAGACTATGTTACTTCGACAGTACTCTTTGTTACCAACTAGCTACATGTAGACATTACATTGAGACTATTCACGTGTGCATTCTTCTACGTACAACTCTCCGCAATCAGAACCCCTTTCAACAATCAAATTTTAATTTGGAACAAATAAACTCTTCAACAATTTTCAGAATTGTCAATGCTGACGCTTACTGGGATATTTACAATGGGCCATAATTTGCAAATTCATTACAAGTGTTGACCAAGTTCCGTTGCTTCGTTAGCAACTGCCGAAATTGCAGTTGGCATTAAAACACGGCAACCAAAGTTGCTCTTTTGGTGTATTAGAGCGCCATCTATCGGTAGGTAGAGTTGATTGCTGTGCATTCCGTACCGTGAAACACTCAGTGTGTTATAATCATTGTTATTTGCAATTTCGCATCACATTACGTGTTACTTTCATAACGTACCACAATTGGCTTACATTGGTACTAAGCCATGACGTAACTCTTAACGGCCGTGGGTTCTGGTCTTGTCTACTATTTTTGATCGACTGTTACTAGAAATTTTTTTTAAAAGATTAATAATCATATATGAAGAAAGGAAGGAATCGTTGACGTACATTTTGTCACTGGGCTAGGGAGTTTCATTGACTCGTCCATTATTTCAACACCACTGACTATTATGAAGTACAACTTGGACGCATCTTACCGTGATCAACTTACTAAATTCAGAACCATTGTGCATTGTACACATAACAATGATGAACGCACTGTGGGAACGATGTGGTAGTTTTGGTATCAGTCGTCGTAGATCAAGGAAGCACGCGCAGAATAACCATTTTAAAGACATACCATGCAGTTCTGGTGACAGCGATGATGACGAGTCGGATTTTTTCCAGTTCAATCGTAGGCGCACAAAAAGGTTTGTCTAGTTCATAAAGAAATTCAGTCAGTCAGTCAGTCAGTCAGTCAGTCACTTATAATAATTCTTGATATATGACTAGGCGTCACACACTATCGACAGTGATAGTGGAACGAATGCTGTGTACATGGCCCAACGAGTAAATAGCTTGTCCAGCTGAGACCACTTTGGTAGTTACATTACTTCTCTATTTTGCTACACACGGTAAAACTACACGTCGACAGAGCCGTTGTGTACACACTCACCAACGGATCAGTGTGTTTAGTGGTTGTTTAGCTTTTACTTAGTAATGTCTACTAGCAGAAAAAAGCCCGACCAAATGACGTTAAGCTCAAATTGACCGCAAATCTTCATTTTCATGATATGGACCCCAGTTAAAACGTGACTGTGTTACTGTTATTCCGCAAGACCATTAACACAAATAACGACATCAATTAGACTGGTGAAGCATCATTTGCACGATTTAACTGTATACCTCCCCGATGTTCAAATTATGATAATTATTCAGCACATCACAGAGGTATCAGGTAGCTGTACCATACTATTAAGACTTCCTATAATTACTCTGTTTATAATTTGTCATATGTCTCAATGTGTGCCAGATCAACTCAAGTCTGATGAAAGACAGTCAACATAAAAAATCTAGCTACAATACGAAGTCCCAGAACTAAGGTTAAGGTTCGTAAGTTCCGGTAGCAATGCAAATTAGGTTATATCTACCACACAGTATATGTATGACCTTCAAGTTGGATGTTGACAGACTGCCGTCAAATAAAAGCTACAACTCAAACACTTGAATATTTCTGTCGGTGACAATAATGATGATGATGATGATGAATATATATACATAATTATATATATATTTCCTGTCGCGTAACATTGCAAAAACCGTTGCGTAATGCCTTCACAAATATGCATTCACAAATATTCCATAGCAACTTGTGCCACCATACGCCCTATTATATACCGACTGTTATATACATAAATGATGGATGACTATGTCACATGCAACAGTGAAAGCTGGCGGCGTTTTTATGCCACTAAAATTACAAATAACGCACGAGTCATGCGTGGTAGACTTGTTTTACCTGAGGCAATTGTCAAAGTAAACTGTTTGATTGTTTCTGAATGGATTGTATCCCCCATCGACAATGTATATTGCATTATGATAAATCTCGTCTAGCGAGGTTCTCTATTTGATCATTGCTATCATCTTTTGCTTGAATTGTACCTTTCAAGGCAAACGAAAGTAACATTCTGAATCGTTGACCATAACGCAAACCAAACTCTAAACTTCCAAGCCTATATTTCCAGTTTATCAATTTAAATATTATGCTTATTGCTCTTACATGAATGCATTCTAATAGATACTATGTGATGTGAAATCCTGACTTTAGTGTACTGACCGCAACAAATGTTATGTTAAAGTAGTAATTATACGGTAAATAAAGCAAGCTATAGACGATATCATTGAAAATGATATCCATGTAAATCAGTGGTAAATTGATTGGTAAACCTTTTGTTTTATTCTTTACAATGTAACAATATATTCTATTCGTAGCTGTTTATAAATCAATTCATTATTATTCCATGTCATTGTTTGGTGTCCTTGTGGTGTTATTCTATCAAAACCTCAATTAACCAAGCTCTCGATATATTTGACTATAATATCCTCAGTCTGAATTTATATTGTCAGCATTGTGCTTAAACACATATTCGTATTTGGCTTTTCACTTGTTTGCGTATGTTGAAGTATCAATCAAGTATTAATCCAGAACTAGTAAATCATTGACAATGTCTAAAATTGTACTAATAGTCACTTTCAAAACTCGATAATATTTTAACTTCAAGCTACTATTCACATTAAATAAGTAAGGGCATAGGTTAAGATCAAATGTCCTAGTTACCGCAGAGCTACTCAACTTGTCATTAATTTTACATGTACATCTTGTCAGATTGACAAATCTATATTAAATCCACTGTCAACAAATATTGTCCAATCATATATTGATTACTTCATACGTCAGATAAGTGTTGTACACTACTTAATAAGATTTGTGCATCGTTCTGTAGGCAACGAAATCTAAGTACGTCAAATGAACATTCAAGCACAAACAGTTTTATCACGTGTAAATCCTGATCTGTTGTACATCAATAGTTAATTTGAGTATTGCTGTCGCTATGTTGTGTGTGTGTGTGTGTGTGTGTGTGTGTGTGTGTGTGTGTGTGTGTGTGTGTGTGTGTGTGTGTGTGTGTGCATTAGTTGTTGATATCGATATGACGAGGTATTGGTAAAGTATAGTCTGAACGCACTTTATTCGACAGACTACAGTTACTTCAAATATCGAACAATATATAACGTTAGTTTTTATTATTGAATGTTAGCACGATACATGAAATATGCTTCTTGGCAATACACGTGTACGTATTCAGGACATAGACGCATTAACAACTACATCGTCATTTGATTATGCTCTTATCGAAAAGAGTTGAACATTCGCTGTTGAGCCCTGGAGGTGTCTTTAATGGACTTCCGCCTGTTAAGTTACAAAGAACGAAGACGTCAGCAATGGAACAGGAAAAAATCAACATGTTTTGCTAATAAATACCAACACAACGTTAGGTTTGTATTTATATAAGCAATAATGGACACCGGTACATGAAGTATAGCATTTTACTTGACACAAGATCTCTTGGAGTACAGTATGGATGAGAAACACGTGACTTGTACTCATGCACTAAGTGGTAAATATGACGATGTACTTTCAAATCATATTCACTTAAGTACTGAGTACTTCCAAAGAACGCAAAATTAAATTCCGTCAGCAGCTTTACATGCGTTAACTTTTCCCCTTTCTTTAAATAATTATATCATTGCTTATTTTTTTACTTATGCTGTAATTTTTTTTAAAATAATTTTAATTCAGTAAGTACAAAACCAAACATTGATCAAACAAGATGCATGTAATTGGAAAGTAAACATGTATCCATTACTCAATACTAAGAATGGTTTTGCATAGCGTATTCGTAGAAATCGAATAGTACACTCAAACATGATCTTTCTACAGCATCTTGCTGATTTACTAGTAATACTACATAAGATATCAGTTTGGTACATACATACATACATACATACATACATACATACATACATTGCCCCTGTCCTTTTGCCCCCCCCCCGGCCTTTTGCACCCTCACCTGAATCGGAAGTACTTTTAGAAACTTTAATTTAGTTTTACTCGACATGACAACAGTAAATGGCAATAGTTATCGCATAATTCAAATGTTAGAAATTACTGCGAATTAGAAATAACACATTGTACTGTTTGTTCCAAGGAAATTTTATGTTTGAATGTTCGATGCCTTGGATACTTTACCACAAATCGTGTAAAAGACTTTAGTGCTAATTTTGGGTGTCATTACATGAAGGAAGTGGTGTGTTCACAAATAAAGTGCATAACAAAAATCAGTCTGCGCCTTGTCCTTCGGCTAAAGGAATTGCCGTTGACGGTGATAAGTTCCTAGGGGCAAAAGGCCGGGGGCACAAAATGTAGGGGCAACGGACCGGAGGCAACGGGCCTAGAACCGTAGAGTGTATTTGTGTGACTTTCATGAAGATCGAATCAACCAAAGTGCGTTGGTGAACATATTTTAACACGTACATTTATTAATAACTATCTTATTATTTGAAACCATGGCAGTAATCTAAACAATGTCACCACAAGACGACATATACTATAATTGCATATAGCTAGCGTCATGAACTACCTCTTTATCGGAACTTCCTGTTACCTCACGGTTCGTTTCTTTTGATATGTTGATATATTTTTGTCACAATTAATGAATGTATGTGCGTAGGTTACATAGTTTTTATATAAAATTTAATTCCGTACATTGTTATACAACCAGAGTGGTAGGGGGGGGGGGCTTTCATACAACTAATCTGTTAATCTGTGGAATTCTTTTGTGCTTAAACAATACGATTGATTTCAAAGTATTTGACAATGTCCAGCAATGTATTGTACGATGCCAATAGTTATCAATATTGGCAATAGCCTATCACAAATATTGTACCAATATATTCCCGTATAGCAATCATTAAATTACACATGACATATATTCTTTATTGACATAATTTCATTTTACTTTCAGCTCCCCTGCTACAGAGCTTGCATCTAGGCGTGGTGTATTTAGTCGTCGACATTATGGCTCAGTAGAACTGGTGAGTAGATATATTCCATGTTTCGACAAATCTATCTTTCCAACTTGTTGTTGCCGTTGAATATCAATATGGCGATGTTGATAATAAATATGTGGTTACCACACACACACACACACACACACACACACACACACACACGCATACACTCACACACACACATACATACATACATACATACATACATACATACATACATACATACATACATACATACATACATACATACACATATATACACATACACACATACACACACATACACACACATACATACATACATACATACATACATACATACATACATACATACATACATACATACATACACATACATGTTTTGTGTCACAGAGTACTTTTAGCACAACTGAACTAGGTTCAGTAGTGCCATAGGCATGGTGAAATGTGTGTGTGTGTGTGTGTGTGTGTGTGTGTGTGTGTGTGTGTGTGTGTGTGTGTGTGTGTGTGTCAACGACTTAAAGTCAAAAACCAACATACCGATTGGCTTGATGTTTGGCAGGGACTTACAGCCTGTAGATGGAAAATTGTTCAAATGAAAATGATCGCATCAGAGGTGTGCATTTTGGGTCAAAAATGTGAATTTTTGTCAAACATTTAAACTCCAAAGCTACTAGGCAGTTTGGCCTGAAATTGGTGGGAACATTCTTAGGTGTGTGCAAATTGAGACTGTTCATGACGCAATTCCATCAAATTAGGGCTAAATATGTGTCTTTTTATTTAATTCCCAAACTACTCAGTAGATTGGACTGAAATTTAATGGGGATGCATCTGAGGGTGTATAGAATAAGAAATATTAAGCATATAATGATCTCATCAGCGATATGCAAATTAGGTGTAAAAATGTGAATTTTGGTCAAAAAATTATACCTCAAAAAGTACTTGGTCAATTAGACTGAAACTTGGTGAGATGTTTCTAGTGTTACCCTGCAGACTTTCTTCAAAACATTTTGATGCAATTGGCCCTAGCCACCACGACACGCCATTAGCAACAACCAAATTGTAGTACATTTTGGTCGAATTACAACATCATCTGGTAGGCAATGAGTAAATATTCAAAAATGTATGCAAATATCCCTTGCAACCATGACTGTGCCAATAGCAATAGCCAAACGGTTGTGTATTTCACAAAGATGATTCTTAGACAAGTGAATAAACATTCAAAATGTATGTAAATGTGCCTAGCAACAAGACCACACCCATAGCAACAGCCCAAGTATCACGTATATGTGCAAAGATAACAGGAATTCATAGACAAATGAATAAACATTCAAAAAATGTATGTAAATGTGCCTAGAAACAAGACCACGCCACAGCAACAGCCAAATTATCATGTATATTGCAAAGATAACAACAGGGATTAATAGCCAAATACATAAACATTCACAAAATGATGCAAATTTACCTAGCAACAAGACCATGCCAATACCAATAGCCAAACTATCATGTATATTGCAAAGATAACACGGATTAATAGACAAATGATTAAACATTCACAAAATGTGTGCAAATATACCTAGCAACAAGACCCCACCCATAGCAATAGCCAAATGATCACCTATGTTGCAAAGATAACATCAGTGATTCATCGACAAGTGAATGCACATTCAACAAATATGAGCAAATATGTCGAGCAACAGACCCCGCCCATAGCAACAGCGAAATGATCATGTATATTGCAAAGATATCAACAGGTTTGGATAGGCAACTGGATAATCGTTCAGCAAATGAACACCTATACATGTACGAAGGCATGGCTCACCATGTGGATAAACATTTTTAACACTCTACAGTTGTGGTACAACGCCATTGGCGCTATTGTTTCACACCTGTCTGCCTGAAGTATTGCAATAATTATATATAGAAGGCCAGAAATATAATGTAATGTTAATATACAGTATATGGTATTTATTGAACTTGGTCAGCATTCATACACACTTCGATGTAGACTTGGTATATTACTCCGATGCCGTATCTCTTGATTGTAGTTTACACTTTGGTGGAGATATTTCT